>NW_027184897.1:0-84463 GCF_040668555.2 Bombus flavifrons
ACGTTATAACGTCATACCATATTACGTTATACTATACAACGTAATACGTTTTAAGTTTATACCATATAACGTATTACGTTATAACGTTATACTATATAACGTTATATTATATAACGTAATACGTTATAACGTTATACCATATAACGTATTACGTTATAACGTTATACCATATAACGTATTACGTTATAACGTTATACCATATAACGTATTACGTTATAACGTTATACCAGATAACGTATTACGTTATAACGACATACCATATAACGTATTACGTTATATCGTTATACCATATAACGTATTACGTTATAACGTCGTACCATATAACGTATTACTTTATAATGTTATACCATATAACGTATTACGTTATAACGTTATACCATATAACGTAATGCTATATAACGTAATACGTTATAACGTTATACCATATAACGTAATACGTTATAACGTTATACCATATAAAGCATTACGTTATAACGTTATACCATATAACGTATTAAAGTATAACGTTACACCATATAACGTATTACGATATAACGTTATACCATATAACGTTATACTATATAACGTAATACGTTTTAACTTTATACCATATAACGTAATACCATATAACGTTATATTATATAACGTAATACGTTATAACGTTATACCATATAACGTATTACGTTACAACGTTATACCATATAACGTATTACGTTATAACGTTATACCATATAACGTATTACGTTATAACGTTATACCAGATAACGTATTACGTTATAACGACATACCATATAACGTATTACGTTATATCGTTATACCATATAACGTATTACGTTATAACGTCGTACCATATAACGTATTACTTTATAATGTTATACCATATAACGTATTACGTTATAACGTTATACCATATAACGTAATACTATATAACGTAATACGTTATAACGTTCTACCATATAACGTAATACGTTATAACGTTATACCATATAACGTAATACGTTATAACGTTATACCATATAAAGCTTTACGTTATAACGCTCTACTACATAACGTAATACGTTATAACGTTATACCATATAATTCTAAACTACATAACGTAATACGTTATATCGTTATACCATATAACGTATTACGTTATAACGTTATACCATATAACGTATTACGTTATAACGTTATACCATATAACGTATTACGTTATAACGTTATACCAGATAACGTATTACGTTATAACGACATACCATATAACGTATTACGTTATATCGTTATACCATATAACGTATTACGTTATAACGTTATACCATATAACGTATTACGTTATAACGTTATGCCATATAACGTATTACGTTATAACGTTATACCAGATAACGTATTACGTTATAACGACATACCATATAACGTATTACGTTATAACGTTATACCATATAACGTATTACGTTATAACGTTATACCATATGACGTTATACTGTGTAACGTAATATGTTTTAACGTTATACCATATAACGTGTTACCTTATAACGTTATACCATATAACGTATTACGTTATAACGTTATACCATATAACGTATTTTGTTATAACGTTATACCATATAACGCTATACTACATAACGTAATACGTCATAACGTTATACCATATAACGTTATGCTATATAACGTATTACGTTATAACGTTATACCGTATGACGTTATACCATATAACGTTATGCTATATAACGTATTACGTTATAAACGTTATACCGTATGACGTTATACTATGTAACGTATTACGTTATAACGTTGTACCATATAACGTATTACGTTATAACGTTATACCATATAACGTATCACGTTATAACGTTATACCATTTAACGTTATACTATATAACGTAATACGTTATAACTTTATACCATATAACGTATTACGTTATAACGTTATAGCATATAACGTTATGCTATATAACGTAATACGTTTTAACGTTATACCATATCACGTATTACGTTATAACGTTATACCATATAACGTATTACGTTATAACGTTATACCATATAACGTAATATGTTATAACGTTATACCATATAAAGCATTACGTTATAACGTTATACCATATAACGTATTACGTTATAACGTTATACCAGATAACGTATTACGTTATAACGACATACCATATAACGTATTACGTTATATCGTTATACCATATAACGTATTACGTTATAACGTTATACCATATAACGTATTACGTTATAACGTTATGCCATATAACGTATTACGTTATAACGTTATACCAGATAACGTATTACGTTATAACGACATACCATATAACGTATTACGTTATAACGTTATACCATATAACGTATTACGTTATAACGTTATACCATATGACGTTATACTGTGTAACGTAATATGTTTTAACGTTATACCATATAACGTGTTACCTTATAACGTTATACCATATAACGTATTACGTTATAACGTTATACCATATAACGTATTTTGTTATAACGTTATACCATATAACGCTATACTACATAACGTAATACGTCATAACGTTATACCATATAACGTTATGCTATATAACGTATTACGTTATAACGTTATACCGTATGACGTTATACCATATAACGTTATGCTATATAACGTATTACGTTATAACGTTATACCGTATGACGTTATACTATGTAACGTATTACGTTATAACGTTGTACCATATAACGTATTACGTTATAACGTTATACCATATAACGTATCACGTTATAACGTTATACCATTTAACGTTATACTATATAACGTAATACGTTATAACTTTATACCATATAACGTATTACGTTATAACGTTATAGCATATAACGTTATGCTATATAACGTAATACGTTTTAACGTTATACCATATCACGTATTACGTTATAACGTTATACCATATAACGTATTACGTTATAACGTTATACCATATAACGTAATATGTTATAACGTTATACCATATAAAGCATTACGTTATAACGTTATACCATATCACGTATTACGTTATAACGTTATACCATATAACGTATTACGTTATAACGTTATACCATATAACGTAATATGTTATAACGTTATACCATGTAAAGCATTACGTTATAACGTTATACCATATAACGTATTACGTTATAACGTTGTACCATATAACGTATTATGTTATAACGTTATACCATATAACGTTATACTATATAACGTAATACGTTATAACGTTATACCATATAACGTAATACGTTATAACGTTATACCATATAAAGCATTACGTTATAACGTTATACCATATAACGTATTACGTTATAACGTTGTACCATATAACGTATTACGTTATAACGTTACACCATATAACGTATTACGTTATAACGTTATACCATATAACGTTATACTATATAACGTAATACGTTTTAACTTTATACCATATAACGTATTACGTTATAACGTTATACCATATAACGTATTACGTTATAACGTTATACCATATAACGTTTTACGTTATAACGTTATACCAGATAACGTATTACGTTATAACGACATACCATATAACGTATTACGTTATATCGTTATACCATATAACGTATTACGTTATAACGTCGTACCATATAACGTGTTACTTTATAATGTTATACCAGATAACGTATTACGTTATAACGTTATACCATATAACGTAATACGTTGTAACGTTATACCATATAACGTATTACGATACAACGTTTTAGCATATATCGTTATACTATATAACGTAATACTTTATAACGTTATACCATATAACGTATTACGTTATAACGTTATACCAGATAACGTATTACGTTATAACGACATACCATATAACGTATTACGTTATATCGTTATACCATATAACGTATTACGTTATAACGTCGTGCCATATAACGTGTTACTTTATAATGTTATACCATATAACGTTATACTATATAACGTAATACGTTTTAACGCTATACCATATAACGTATTACGTTATAACGTTGTACCATATAACGTATTACGTTATAACGTTGTACCATATAACGTATTACGTTATAACGTTACACCATATAACGTATTACGTTATAACGTTATACCATATAACGTTATACTATATAACGTAATACGTTTTAACTTTATACCATATAACGTATTACGTTATAACGTAATACCATATAACGTTATATTATATAACGTAATACGTTATAACGTTATACCATATAACGTATTACGTTATAACGTTATACCATATAACGTATTACGTTATAACGTTATACCAGATAACGTATTACGTTATAACGACATACCATATAACGTATTACGTTATAACGTTATACCATATAAAGCTTTACGTTATAACGCTCTACTACATAACGTAATACGTTATAACGTTATACAATATAATTCTAAACTACATAACGTAATACGTTATAACGTTATACCATATAACGTATTACGTTATAACGTTATACCATATAACGTATTACGTTATAACGTTATACCATATAACGTATTACGTTATAACGTTATACCAGATAACGTATTACGTTATAACGACATACCATATAACGTATTACGTTATATCGTTATACCATATAACGTATTACGTTATAACGTTATACCATATCACGTATTACGTTATAACGTTATACCATATAACGTATTACGTTATAACGTTATACCATATAACGTAATATGTTATAACGTTATACCATGTAAAGCATTACGTTATAACGTTATACCATATAACGTATTACGTTATAACGTTGTACCATATAACGTATTATGTTATAACGTTATACCACATAACGTTATACTATATAACGTAATACGTTATAACGTTATACCATATAACGTAATACGTTATAACGTTATACCATATAAAGCATTACGTTTTAACGTTATACCATATAACGTATTACGTTATAACGTTATACCATATAACGTTATACTATATAACGTAATACGTTTTAACGCTATACCATATAACGTATTACGTTATAACGTTGTACCATATAACGTATTACGTTATAACGTTGTACCATATAACGTATTACGTTATAACGTAATACCATATAACGTTATATTATATAACGTAATACGTTATAACGTTATACCATATAACGTATTACGTTATAACGTTATACTATATAACGTAATACGTTATAACGTTATACCATATAACGTAATACGTTATAACGTTATACCATATAACGTATTACGTTATAACGTTATACCATATAACGTTATACTATATAACGTAATACGTTTTAACTTTATACCATATAACGTATTACGTTATAACGTAATACCATATAACGTTATATTATATAACGTAATACGTTATAACGTTATACCATATAACGTATTACGTTATAACGTTATACCATATAACGTATTACGTTATAACGTTATACCATATAACGTTTTACGTTATAACGTTATACCAGATAACGTATTACGTTATAACGACATACCATA
Organism: Bombus flavifrons; assembly: GCF_040668555.2. NCBI lineage: Eukaryota > Metazoa > Arthropoda > Insecta > Hymenoptera > Apidae > Bombus > Bombus flavifrons. The sequence continues at coordinate 5,423 of NW_027184897.1, forward strand.
TAACGTATTACGTTATATCGTTATACCATATAACGTATTACGTTATAACGTCGTACCATATAACGTGTTACTTTATAATGTTATACCATATAACGTATTACGTTATAACGTTATACCATATAACGTAATACTATATAACGTAATACGTTATAACGTTATACCATATAACGTAATACGTTATAACGTTATACCATATAAAGCATTACGTTATAACGCTCTACTACATAACGTAATACGTTATAACGTTATACCATATAACGTATCACGTTATAACGTTATACCATATAACGTTATACTATATAACGTAATACGTTTTAACTTTATACCATATAACGTATTACGTTATAACGTTGTACCATATAACGTATTACGTTATAACGTTATACCATATAACGTTATACTATATAACGTAATACGTTATAACGTTATACCATATAACGTAATACGTTATAACGTTATACCATATAAAGCATTACGTTATAACGTTATACCATATAACGTATTAAAGTATAACGTTGTACCATATATCGTATTACGTTTTAACGTTATACCATATAACGTATTACGTTATAACGTTATACCATATAACGTTATACTATATAACGTAATACGTTTTTAACGCTATACCATATAACGTATTACGTTATAACGTTGTACCATATAACGTATTACGTTATAACGTTGTACCATATAACGTATTACGTTATAACGTTACACCATATAACGTATTACGTTTATAACGTTATACCATATAACGTTATACTATATAACGTAATACGTTTTAACTTTATACCATATAACGTATTACGTTATAACGTAATACCATATAACGTTATATTATATAACGTACTACGTTATAACGTTATACCATATAACGTATTACGTTATAACGTTATACCATATAACGTATTACGTTATAACGTTATACCATATAACGTTTTACGTTATAACGTTATACCAGATAACGTATTACGTTATAACGACATACCATATAACGTATTACGTTATATCGTTATACCATATAACGTATTACGTTATAACGTCGTACCATATAACGTGTTACTTTATAATGTTATACCAGATAACGTATTACGTTATAACGTTATACCATATAACGTAATACGTTGTAACGTTATACCATATAACGTATTACGTTACAACGTTTTAGCATATATCGTTATACTATATAACGTAATACTTTATAACGTTATACCATATAACGTATTACGTTATAACGTTATACCAGATAACGTATTACGTTATAACGACATACCATATAACGTATTACGTTATATCGTTATACCATATAACGTATTACGTTATAACGTCGTACCATATAACGTGTTACTTTATAATGTTATACCATATAACGTATTACGTTATAACGTTATACCATATAACGTAATACTATATAACGTAATACGTTATAACGTTATACCATATAACGTAATACGTTATAACGTTATACCATATAAAGCATTACGTTGTAACGCTCTACTACATAACGTAATACGTTATAACGTTATACTATATAATTCTAAACTACATAACGTAATACGTTATAACGTTATACCATATAACGTAATACGCTATAACGTTATAATATATAACGTTATATAATATAACGTAATACGTTTTGTCGTTATACCATATAACGTATTACGTTATAACGTTATACCATATAACGTTATACTATATAACGTAATACGTTATAACGTTATACCATATAGCGTGTTACGTTATAACGTTATACCATATAACGTATTACGTTATATCGTTATACCATAAAACGTATTACGTTATAACGTTATACCATATAACGTATTACGTTTTAACGTTATACCATATAACGTTATACTATATAACGTAATACGTTTTGACGTTATACCATGTAACGTATTACGTTAAATCGTTATACCATATAACGTTATACTATATAACGTAATACGTTATAACGTTATACCATATAGCGTATTACGTTATAACGTTATACCATATAACGTATTACGCTATAACGTTATACCATATAACGTATTACGTTATAACGTTATACCATATAACGTTATACTATATAACGTAATATGTTTTAACGTAAAACCATATAACGTGTTACGTTATAACGTTATACCATATAACGTATTACGTTATAACGTTATACCATGTAACGTATTTTGTTATAACGTTATACCATATAACGTATTTTGTTATAACGTTATACCATATGACGTTATACTATGTAACGTATTACGTTATAACGTTGTACCATATAACGTATTACGTTATAACGTTATACCATATGACGTTATACTATATAACGTAATACGTTTTAACGTTATACCATATCACGTATTACGTTATAACGTTATACCATATAACGTATTACGTTATAACGTTATACCATATAACGTAATATGTTATAACGTTATACCATATAAAGCATTACGTTATAACGTTATACCGTATAACGTATTACGTTATAACGTTATACCATATATCGTTATACTATATAACGTAATACGTTTTGACGTTATACCATATAACGTATTACGTTATAACGACATACCATATAACATATTACGTTATAACGTTATACCATATGACGTTATACTGTGTAACGTAATATGTTTTAACGTTATACCATATAACGTGTAACGTTATAACGTTATACCATATAACGTATTACGTTATAACGTTATACCATATAACGTATTTTGTTGTAACGTTATACCATATAACGCTATACTACATAACGTAATACGTCATAACGTTATACCATATAACGTTATGCTATATAACGTATTACGTTATATCGTTATACCATATGACGTTATACTATGTAACGTATTATGTTATAACGTTGTACCATATAACGTATTACGTTATAACGTTATACCATATAACGTATCACGTTATAACGTTATACCATATAACATTATACTATATAACGTAATACGTTTTAACTTTATACCATATAACGTATTACGTTATAACGTTATAGCATATAACGTTATGCTATGTAACGTAATACGTTTTAACTTTATACCATATCACGTATTACGTTATAACGTTATACCATATAACGTATTAAAGTATAACGTTGTACCATATAACGTATTACGTTATAACGTTGTACCATATAACGTATTACGTTATAACTTTATACCATATAACGTATACTATGTAACGTAATACGTTATAACGTTATACCATATAACGTATTACGTTATAACGTTTTACCATATATCGTTATACTATATAACGTAATACGTTATAACGTTATACCATATAACGTAATACGTTGTAACGTTATACCATATAACGTTATACTATATAACGTAATACGTTATAACGTTATACCATATAACGTAATACGTTATAACGTTATACCATATAACGTATCACGTTATAACGTTATACCATTTAACGTTATACTATATAACGTAATACGTTTTAACTTTATACTATATAACGTATTACTTTATAACGTTATAGCATATAACGTTATGCTATATAACGTAATACGTTTTAACGTTATACCATCTCACGTATTACGTTATAACGTTGCACCATATAACGTATTACGTTATAACGTTATACCATATAACGTATACTATGTAGCGTAATACGTTTTAACGTTATACCATATAAAGCATTACGTTACAACGTTATACCATATAACGTATTACGTTATAACATTATACCATATAACGTTATACTTTATAACGTCATACGTTATAACGTTGTACCATATAACGTTATACTATATAACGTAATACGTTTTAACGTTATACTATATAACGTAATACGTTATAACGTTATACCATATAACGTATCACGTTATAACGTTATACCATTTAACGTTATACTATATAACGTAATACGTTTTAACTTTATACTATATAACGTATTACTTTATAACGTTATAGCATATAACGTTATGCTATATAACGTAATACGTTTTAACGTTATACCATCTCACGTATTACGTTATAACGTTATACCATATAACGTATTACGTTATAACGTTATACCATATAACGTAATATGTTATAACGTTATACCATGTAAAGCATTACGTTATAGCGTTATACCATATAACGTATTACGTTATAACGTTGTACCATATAACGTATTACGTTATAACGTTATACCATATAACGTTATACTATATAACGTAATACGTTATAACGTTATACCATATAACGTAATACGTTATAACGTTATACCATATAAAGCATTACGTTATAACGTTATACCATATAACGTATTAAAGTATAACGTTGTACCATATAACGTATTACGTTATAACGTTACACCATATAACGTATTACGTTATAACGTTATACCATATAACGTTATACTATATAACGTAATACGTTTTAATTTTATACCATATAACGTATTACGTTATAACGTAATACCATATAACGTTATATTATATAACGTAATACGTTATAACGTTATACCATATAACGTATTACGTTATAACGTTATACCATATAACGTATTACGTTATAACGTTATACCATATAACGTTTTACGTTATAACGTTATACCAGATAACGTATTACGTTATAACGACATACCATATAACGTATTACGTTATATCGTTATACCATATAACGTATTACGTTATAACGTCGTACCATATAACGTGTTACTTTATAATGTTATACCATATAACGTATTACGTTATAACGTTATACCATATAACGTAATACCATATAACGTAATACGTTATAACGTTATACCATATAACGTAATACGTTATAACGTTATACCATATAAAGCATTACGTTATAAAGCTCTACTACATAACGTAATACGTTGTAACGTTATACCATATAACGTATCACGTTATAACGTTATACCATATAACTTTATACTATATAACGTAATACGTTTTAACTTTATACCATATAACGTATTACGTTATAACGTTATAGCATATAACGTTATGCTATATAACGTAATACGTTTTAACTTTATACCATATCACGTATTACGTTATAACGTTATACCATATAACGTATTAAAGTATAACGTTGTACCATATAACGTATTACGTTATAACGTTGTACCATATAACGTATTACGTTATAACGTTATACCATCTAACGTATACTATGTAACGTAATACGTTTTAACGTTATACCATATAACGTATCACGTTATAACGTTATACCATATAACGTATACTATGTAACGTAATACGTTATAACGTTATACCATATAACGTATTACGTTATAACGTTTTACCATATATCGTTATACTATATAACGTAATACGTTATAACGTTATACCATATAACGTAATACGTTGTAACGTTATACCTTATAACGTATTACGTTATAACGTTATACCATATAACGTATTACGTTATAACGTTGTACCATATAACGTATTACGTTATAACGTTATACCATATAACGTATACTATGTAACGTAATACGTTTTAACGTTATACCATATAAAGCATTACGTTACAACGTTATACCATATAAAGTATTACGTTATAACATTATACCATATAACGTTATACTTTATAACGTCATACGTTATAACGTTGTACCATATAACGTTATACTATATAACGTAATACGTTTTAACGTTATACTATATAACGTAATACGTTTTAGCGTTATACTATATAACGTAATACGTTATAACGTTACACCATATAACGCTATACTACATAAAGTAATACGTCATAACGTTATACCATATAACGTTATGCAATATAACGTAATACGTTATAACGTTATACCATACAACGTATTACGTTATAACGTTATAGCATATAACGTTATACTATATAACGTAATACGTTTTAACGTTATACCAGATAACGTATTACGTTATAACGTTATACCATATAACGTAATACGTTGTAACGTTATACCATATAACGTATTACGTTACAACGTTTTAGCATATATCGTTATACTATATAACGTAATACTTTATAACGTTATACCATATAACGTATTACATTATAACGTTATACCAGATAACGTATTACGTTATAACGACATACCATATAACGTATTACGTTATATCGTTATACCATATAACGTATTACGTTATAACGTCGTACCATATAACGTGTTACTTTATAATGTTATACCATATAACGTATTACGTTATAACGTTATACCATATAACGTAATACTATATAACGTATTACGTTATAACGTTATACCATATAACGTTATACTATATAACGTAATACGTTATAACGTTATACCATATAGCGTGTTACGTTATAACGTTATACCATATAATGTATTACGTTATATCGTTATACCATAAAACGTATTACGTTATAACGTTATACCATATAACGTATTACGTTTTAACGTTATACCATATAACGTATTACGCTATAACGTTATACCATATAACGTATTACGTTATAACGTTATACCATATGACGTTATACTATATAACGTAATACGTTTTAACGTTATACCATATCACGTATTACGTTATAACGTTATACCATATAACGTATTACGTTATAACGTTATACCATATAACGTAATATGTTATAACGTTATACCATATAAAGCATTACGTTATAACGTTATACCATATAACGTATTACGTTATAACGTTATACCATATAACGTTATACTATATAACGTAATACGTTTTGACGTTATACCACATAACGTATTACGCTATAACGACATACCATATAACGTATTACGTTATAACGTTATACCATATGACGTTATACTGTGTAACGTAATATGTTTTAACGTTATACCATATAACGTGTAACGTTATAACGTTATACCATATAACGTATTACGTTATAACGTTATACCATATAACGTATTTTGTTATAACGTTATACCATATAACACTATACTACATAACGTAATACGTCATAACGTTATACAATATAACGTTATGCTATATAACGTATTACGTTATATCGTTATACCATATGACGTTATACTATGTAACGTATTATGTTATAACGTTGTACCATATAACGTATTACGTTATAACGTTATACCATATAACGTATCACGTTATAACGTTATACCATATAACGTTATACTATATAACGTAATACGTTTTAACTTTATACCATATAACGTATTACGTTATAACGTTATAGCATATAACGTTATGGTATATAACGTAATACGTTTTAACTTTATACCATATCACGTATTACGTTATAACGTTATACCATATAACGTATTAAAGTATAACGTTGTACCATATAACGTATTACGTTATAACGTTGTACCATATAACGTATTACGTTATAACGTTATACCATATAACGTATACTATGTAACGTAATACGTTTTAACGTTATACCATATAACGTATCACGTTATAACGTTATACCATATAACGTATACTATGTAACGTAATACGTTATAACGTTATACCATATAACGTATTACGCTATAACGTTTTACCATATATCGTTATACTATATAACGTAATACGTTATAACGTTATAACATATAACGTAATACGTTGTAACGTTATACCTTATAACGTATTACGTTATAACGTTATACCATATAACGTATTACGTTATAACGTTGTACCATATAACGTATTACGTTATAACGTTATACCATATAACGTATACTATGTAACGTAATACGTTTTAACGTTATACCATATAAAGCATTACGTTACAACGTTATACCATATAACGTATTACGTTATAACATTATACCATATAACGTTATACTTTATAACGTTATACGTTATAACGTTGTACCATATAACGTTATACTATATAACGTAATACGTTTTAACGTTATACTATATAACGTAATACGTTATAACGTTATACCATATAACGCTATACTACATAACGTAATACGTCATAACGTTATACCATATAACGTTATGCAATATAACGTAATACGTTATAACGTTATACCATACAACGTATTACGTTATAACGTTATAGCATATAACGTTATACTATATAACGTAATACGTTTTAACGTTATACCAGATAACGTATTACGTTATAACGTTATACCATATAACGTAATACGTTGTAACGTTATACCATATAACGTATTACGTTACAACGTTTTAGCATATATCGTTATACTATATAACGTAATACTTTATAACGTTATACCATATAACGTATTACGTTATAACGTTATACCAGATAACGTATTACGTTATAACGACATACCATATAACGTATTACGTTATAACGTTATACCATATAACGTAATACTATATAACGTAATACGTTATAACGTTATACCATATAACGTAATACGTTATAACGTTATACCATATAAAGCATTACGTTATAACGCTCTACTACATAACGTAATACGTTATAACGTTATACCATATAATTCTAAACTACATAACGTAATACGTTATAACGTTATACCATATAACGTAATACGCTATAACGTTACAACATATAACGTTATATCATATAACGTAATATGTTTTAACGTTATACCATATAACGAATTACGTTATAACGTTATACCATATAACGTATTACGTTATAACGTTATACCATATAACGTATTACGTTATAACGTTATACCATATAACGTTATACTATATAACGTAATACGTTTTAACGCTATACCATATAACGTATTACGTTATAACGTTGTACCATATAACGTATTACGTTATAACGTTGTACCATATAACGTATTACGTTATAACGTTATACCATATAACGTATACTATGTAACGTAATACGTTTTAACGTTATACCATATAACGTATCACGTTATAACGTTATACCATATAACGTATTACGTTATAACGTTATACCAGATAACGTATTACGTTATAACGACATACCATATAACGTATTACGTTATAACGTTATACCATATAACGTAATACGTTATAACGTTATACCATATAACGTATTACGTTATAACGTTTTAGCATATATCGTTATACTATATAACGTAATACGTTATAACGTTATACCATATAACGTAATACGTTGTAACGTTATACCTTATAACATATTACGTTATAACGTTATACCATATAACGTATTACGTTATAACGTTGTACCATATTACGTATTACGTTATAACGTTATACCATATAACGTATACTATGTAACGTAATACGTTTTAACGTTATACCATATAAAGCATTACGTTACAACGTTATACCATATAACGTATTACGTTATAACATTATACCATATAACGTCATACTTTATAACGTCATACGTTATAACGTTGTACCATATAACGTTATACTATATAACGTAATACGTTTTAACGTTATACTATATAACGTAATACGTTATAACGTTATACCATATAACGCTATACTACATAACGTAATACGTCATACCGTTATACCATATAACGTTATGCAATATAACGTAATACGTTATAACGTTATACCATACAACGTATTACGTTATAACGTTATAGCATATAACGTTATACTATATAACGTAATACGTTTTAACGTTATACCAGATAACGTATTACGTTATAACGTTATACCATATAACGTAATACGTTGTAACGTTATACCATATAACGTATTACGTTACAACGTTTTAGCATATATCGTTATACTATATAACGTAATACTTTATAACGTTATACCATATAACGTATTACGTTATAACGTTATACCAGATAACGTATTACGTTATAACGACATACCATATAACGTATTACGTTATAACGTTATACAATATAACGTAATACTATATAACGTAATACGTTATAACGTTATACCATATAACGCAATACGTTATAACGTTATACCATATAAAGCATTACGTTATAACGCTCTACTACATAACGTAATACGTTATAACGACATACCATATAACGTATTACGTTATAACGTTATACCATATAACGTAATACTATATAACGTAATACTTTATAACGTTATACCATATAACGTATTACGTCATAACGTTATACCAGATAACGTATTACGTTATAACGACATACCATATAACGTATTACGTTATAACGTTATACCATATAACGTAATACTATATAACGTAATACGTTATAACGTTGTACCATATAACGTATTACGTTATAACGCTATACCATATAACGTATACTATGTAACGTAATACGTTTTAACGTTATACCATATAAAGCATTACGTTACAACGTTATACCATATAACGTATTACGTTATAACATTATACCATATAACGTTATACTTTATAACGTCATACGTTATAACGTTGTACCATATAACGTTATACTATATAACGTAATACGTTTTAACGTTATACTATATAACGTAATACGTTATAACGTTATACCATATAACGCTATACTACATAACGTAATACGTCATAACGTTATACCATATAACGTTATGCAATATAACGTAATACGTTATAACGTTATACCATACAACGTATTACGTTATAACGTTATAGCATATAACGTTATACTATATAACGTAATACGTTTTAACGTTATACCAGATAACGTATTACGTTATAACGTTATACCATATAACGTAATACGTTGTAACGTTATACCATATAACGTATTACGTTACAACGTTTTAGCATATATCGTTATACTATATAACGTAATACTTTATAACGTTATAATATAACGTATTACGTTATAACGTTATACCAGATAACGTATTACGTTATAACGACATACCATATAACGTATTACGTTATAACGTTATACCATATAACGTAATACTATATAACGTAATACGTTATAACGTTATACCATATAACGTAATACGTTATAACGTTATACCATATAAAGCATTACGTTATAACGCTCTACTACATAACGTAATACGTTATAACGTTATACCATATAATTCTAAACTACATAACGTAATACGTTATAACGTTATACCATATAACGTATTTTGTTATAACGCTATACCATATAACGCTATACTACATAACGTAATACGTCATAACGTTATACCATATAACGTTATGCTATATAACGTATTACGTTACAACGTTATACCATATGACGTTATACTATGTAACGTATTACGCTATAACGTTGTACCATATAACGTATTACGTTATAACGTTATACCATATAACGTATCACGTTATAACGTTATACCATTTAACGTTATACTATATAACGTAATATGTTTTAACTTTATACTATATAACCTATTACTTTATAACGTTATAGCATATAACGTTATGCTATATAACGTAATACGTTTTAACGTTATACCATATCACGTATTACGTTATAACGTTATACCATATAACGTATTACGTTATAACGTTATACCATATAACGTGATATGATTATAACGTTATACCATATAAAGCATTACGTTATAATGTTATACCATATAACGTATTACGTTATAACGTTGTACCATATAACGTATTACGTTATGACGTTATACCATATAACGTAATACCATATAACGTATTACGTTATAACGTTATACCATATAACGTAATATGTTATAACGTTATACCATATAAAGCATTACGTTATAACGTTATACCATATAACGTATTACGTTATAACGTTATACCATATAACGTTATACTATATAACGTAATACGTTTTGACGTTATACCATATAACGTATTACGTTATAACGACATACCATATAACATATTACGTTATAACGTTATACCATATGACGTTATACTGTGTAACGTAATATGTCTTAACGTTATACCATATAACGTGTAACGTTATAACGTTATACCATATAACGTATTACGTTATAACGTTATACCATATAACGTATTTTGTTATAACGTTATACCATATAACGCTATACTACATAACGTAATACGTCATAACGTTATACCATATAACGTTATGCTATATAACGTATTACGTTATATCGTTATACCATATGACGTTATACTATGTAACGTATTATGTTATAACGTTGTACCATATAACGTATTACGTTATAACGTTATACCATATAACGTATCACGTTATAACGTTATACCATATAAAGCATTACGTTATAACGTTATACCATATAACGTGTTACGTTATAACGTTGTACCATATAACGTATTACGTTATAACGTTATACCATACAACTTTATACTATATAACGTAATACGTTATAACGTTATACCATATAACGTAATACGTTCTAACGTTATACCATATAAAGCATTACGTTATAACGTTATACCATATAACGTATTAAAGTATAACGTTGTACCATATATCGTATTACGTTTTAACGTTATACCATATAACGTATTACGTTATAACGTTATACCATATAACGTTATACTATATAACGTAATACGTTTTAACGCTAGACCATATAACGTATTACGTTATAACGTTATACCATATAACGTTATACTATATAACGTAATACGTTTTAACTTTGTACCATATAACGTATTACGTTATAACGTTATACCATATAACGTTATATTATATAACGTAATACGTTATAACGTTATACCATATAACGTATTACTTTATAACGTTATACCATATAACGTATTACGTTATAACGTTATACCATATAACGTATTACGTTATAACGTTATACCAGATAACGTATTACGTTATAACGACATACCATATAACGTATTACGTTATAACGTTATACCATATAACGTAATACGTTATAACGTTATACCATATAACGTATTACGTTATAACGTTTTAGCATATATCGTTATACTATATAACGTAATACGTTATAACGTTATACCATATAACGTAATACGTTGTAACGTTATACCTTATAACGTATTACGTTATAACGTTATACCATATAACGTATTACGTTATAACGTTGTACCATATAACGTATTACGTTATAACGTTATACCATATAACGTATTACGTTATAACGTCGTACCATATAACGTGTTACTTTATAATGTTATACCATATAACGTATTACGTTATAACGTTATACCATATAACGTAATACTATATAACGTAATACGTTATAACGTTATACCATATAACGTAATACGTTATAACGTTATACCATATAAAGCATTACGTTATAACGCTCTACTACATGACGTAATACGTTATAACGTTATACCATATAACGTATCACGTTATAACGTTATACCATATAACGTTATACTATATAACGTAATACGTTTTAACTTTATACCATATAACGTATTACGTTATAACGTTATAGCATATAACGTTATGCTATATAACGTAATACGTTTTAACTTTATACCATATCACGTATTACGTTATAACGTTATACCATATAACGTATTAAAGTATAACGTTGTACCATATAACGTATTACGTTATAACGTTGTACCATATAACGTATTACGTTATAACGTTATACCATATAACGTATACTATGTAACGTAATACGTTTTAACGTTATACCATATAACGTATCACGTTATAACGTTATACCATATAACGTATACTATGTAACGTAATACGTTATAACGTTATACCATATAACGTATTACGTTATAACGTTTTACCATATATCGTTATACTATATAACGTAATACGTTATAACGTTATACCATATAACGTAATACGTTGTAACGTTATACCTTATAACGTATTACGTTATAACGTTATACCATATAACGTATTACGTTATAACGTTGTACCATATAACGTATTACGTTATAACGTTATACCATATAACGTATACTATGTAACGTAATACGTTTTAACGTTATACCATATAAAGCATTACGTTACAACGTTATACCATATAACGTATTACGTTATAACATTATACCATATAACGTTATACTTTATAACGCCATACGTTATAACGTTGTACCATATAACGTTATACTATATAACGTAATACGTTTTAACGTTATACTATATAACGTAATACGTTATAACGTTATACCATATAACGCTTTACTACATAACGTAATACGTCATAACGTTATACCATATAACGTTATGCAATATAACGTAATACGTTATAACGTTATACCATACAACGTATTACGTTATATCGTTATACCATAAAACGTATTACGTTATAACGTTATACCATATAACGTATTACGTTTTAACGTTATACCATATAACGTTATACTATATAACGTAATACGTTTTGACGTTATACCATGTAACGTATTACGTTAAATCGTTATACCATATAACGTTATACTATATAACGTAATACGTTATAACGTTATACCATATAGCGTATTACGTTATAACGTTATACCATATAACGTATTACGCTATAACGTTATACCATATAACGTATTACGTTATAACGTTATACCATATAACGTTATACTATATAACGTAATATGTTTTAACGTAAAACCATATAACGTGTTACGTTATAACGTTATACCATATAACGTATTACGTTATAACGTTATACCATATAACGTATTTTGTTATAACGTTATACCATATAACGTATTTTGTTATAACGTTATAACATATAACGCTATACTACATAACGTAATACGTCATAACGTTATACCATATAACGTTATGCTATATAACGTATTACGTTATAACGTTATACCATAAGACGTTATACTATGTAACGTATTACGTTATAACGTTGTACCATATAACGTATTACGTTATAACGTTATACCATATGACGTTATACTATATAACGTAATACGTTTTAACGTTATACCATATCACGTATTACGTTATAACGTTATACCATATAACGTATTACGTTATAACGTTATACCATATAACGTATTTTGTTATAACGTTCTACCATATAACGCTATACTACATAACGTAATACGTCATAACGTTATACCATATAACGTTATGCTATATAACGTATTACGTTATATCGTTATACCATAAGACGTTATACTATGTAACGTATTATGTTATAACGTTGTACCATATAACGTATTACGTTATAACGTTATACCATATAACGTATCACGTTATAACGTTATACCATATAACGTTATACTATATAACGTAATACGTTTTAACTTTATACCATATCACGTATTACGTTATAACGTTATACCATATAACGTATTAAAGTATAACGTTGTACCATATAACGTATTACGTTATAACGTTGTACCATATAACGTATTACGTTATAACGTTATACCATATAACGTATACTATGTAACGTAATACGTTTTAACGTTATACCATATAACGTATCACGTTATAACGTTATACCATATAACGTATACTATGTAACGTAATACGTTATAACGTTATACCATATAACGTATTACGTTATAACGTTTTACCATATATCGTTATACTATATAACGTAATACGTTATAACGTTATACCATATAACGTAATACGTTGTAACGTTATACCTTATAACGTATTACGTTATAACGTTATACCATATAACGTATTACGTTATAACGTTGTACCATATAACGTATTACGTTATAACGTTATACCATATAACATATACTATGTAACGTAATACGTTTTAACGTTATACCATATAAAGCATTACGTTACAACGTTATACCATATAACGTATTACGTTATAACATTATACCATATAACGTTATACTTTATAACGTCATACGTTATAACGTTGTACCATATAACGTTATACTATATAACGTAATACGTTTTAACGTTATACTATATAACGTAATACGTTATAACGTTATACCATATAACGCTATACTACATAACGTAATACGTCATAACGTTATACCATATAACGTTATGCAATATAACGTAATACGTTATAACGTTATACCATACAACGTATTACGTTATAACGTTATAGCATATAACGTTATACTATATAACGTAATACGTTTTAACGTTATACCAGATAACGTATTACGTTATAACGTTATACCATATAACGTAATACGTTGTAACGTTATACCATATAACGTATTACGTTACAACGTTTTAGCATATATCGTTATACTATATAACGTAATACTTTATAACGTTATACCATATAACGTATTACGTTATAACGTTATACCAGATAACGTATTACGTTATAACGACATACCATATAACGTATTACGTTATAACGTTATACAGTATAACGTAATACTATATAACGTAATACGTTATAACGTTATACCATATAACGTAATACGTTATAACGTTATACCATATAAAGCATTACGTTATAACGCTCTACTACATAACGTAATACGTTATAACGTTATACCATATAATTCTAAACTACATAACGTAATACGTTATAACGTTATACCATATAACGTAATACGCTATAACGTTATAACATATAATGTTATATAATATAACGTAATATGTTTTAACGTTATACCATATAACGAATTACGTTATAACGTTATCCCATATAACGTATTACTTTATAACGTTATACCATATAACGTATTACGTTATAACGTTATACCATATAACGTAATATGTTATAACGTTATACCATATAAAGCATTACGTTATAACGTTATACCATATAACGTGTTACGTTATAACGTTGTACCATATAACGTATTACGTTATAACGTTATACTATACAACTTTATACTATATAACGTAATACGTTATAACGTTATACCATATAACGTAATACGTTCTAACGTTATACCATATAAAGCATTACGTTATAACGTTATACCATATAACGTATTAAAGTATAACGTTGTACCATATATCGTATTACGTTTTAACGTTATACCATATAACGTATTACGTTATAACGTTATACCATATAACGTTATACTATATAACGTAATACGTTTTAACGCTATACCATATAACGTATTACGTTATAACGTTGTACCATATAACGTATTACGTTATAACGTTGTACCATATAACGTATTACGTTATAACGTTATACCATATAACGTATACTATGTAACGTAATACGTTTTAACGTTATACCATATAACGTATCACGTTATAACGTTATACCATATAACGTATTACGTTATAACGTTATACCAGATAACGTATTACGTTATAACGACATACCATATAACGTATTACGTTATAACGTTATACCATATAACGTAATACGTTATAACGTTATACCATATAAC
Source organism: Bombus flavifrons (assembly GCF_040668555.2). Lineage (NCBI taxonomy): Eukaryota > Metazoa > Arthropoda > Insecta > Hymenoptera > Apidae > Bombus > Bombus flavifrons. The sequence goes on from NW_027184897.1 coordinate 22,420, forward strand.
GTATTACGTTATAACGTTATACCATATAACGTTATACTATATAACGTAATACGTTTTAACGCTATACCATATAACGTATTACGTTATAACGTTGTACCATATAACGTATTACGTTATAACGTTGATCCATATAACGTATTACGTTATAATGTTATACCATATAACGTATTACGTTATAACGTTATACCATATAACGTTATACTATATAACGTAATACGTTTTAACGCTATACCATATAACGTATTACGTTATAACGTTGTACCATATAACGTATTACGTTATAACGTTGTACCATATAACGTATTACGTTATAACGTTATACCATATAACGTATACTATGTAACGTAATACGTTTTAACGTTATACCATATAACGTATCACGTTATAACGTTATACCATATAACGTATTACGTTATAACGTTATACCAGATAACGTATTACGTTATAACGACATACCATATAACGTAATACGTTTTAACGTTATACTATATAACGTAATACGTTATAACGTTATACCATATAACGCTATACTACATAACGTAATACGTCATAACGTTATACCATATAACGTTATGCAATATAACGTAATACGTTATAACGTTATACCATACAACGTATTACGTTATAACGTTATAGCATATAACGTTATACTATATAACGTAATACGTTTTAACGTTATACCAGATAACGTATTACGTTATAACGTTATACCATATAACGTAATACGTTGTAACGTTATACCATATAACGTATTACGTTACAACGTTTTAGCATATATCGTTATACTATATAACGTAATACTTTATAACGTTATACCATATAACGTATTACGTTATAACGTTATACCAGATAACGTATTACGTTATAACGACATACCATATAACGTATTACGTTATAACGTTATACCATATAACGTAATACTATATAACGTAATACGTTATAACGTTATACCATATAACGTAATACGTTATAACGTTATACCATATAAAGCATTACGTTATAACGCTCTACTACATAACGTAATACGTTATAACGTTATACCATATGACGTTATACTATGTAACGTATTGCGTTATAACGTTGTACAATATAACGTATTACGTTGTAACGTTATACCATATAACGTATCACGTTATAACGTTATACCATTTAACGTTATACTATATAACGTAATATGTTTTAACTTTATACTATATAAGCTATTACTTTATAACGTTATAGCATATAACGTTATGCTATATAACGTAATACGTTATAACGTTATACCATATAACGTATTACGTTATAACGTTATACCATATAACGTATTACGTTATAACGTTATACCATATAACGTATTACGTTATAACGTTATACCAGATAACGTATTACGTCATAACGACATACCATATAACGTATTACGTTATAACGTTATACCATATAACGTAATACGTTATAACGTTATACCATATAACGTATTACGTTATAACGTTTTAGCATATATCGTTATACTATATAACGTAATACTTTATAACGTTATACCATATAACGTATTACGTTATAACGTTATACCATATAACGTATTACGTTATAACGTTATACCATATAACGTTATACTATATAACGTAATACGTTTTGACGTTATACCATATAACGTATTACGTTATAACGACATACCATATAACATATTACGTTATAACGTTATACCATATGACGTTATACTGTGTAACGTAATATGTTTTAACGTTATACCATATAACGTGTAACGTTATAACGTTATACCATATAACGTATTACGTTATAACGTTATACCATATAACGTATTTTGTTATAACGTTATACCATATAACGCTATACTACATAACGTAATACGTCATAACGTTATACCATATAACGTTATGCTATATAACGTATTACGTTATATCGTTATACCATATGACGTTATACTATGTAACGTATTATGTTATAACGTTGTACCATATAACGTATTACGTTATAACGTTATACCATATAACGTATCACGTTATATCGTTATACCATATAACGTTATACTATATAACGTAATACGTTTTAACTTTATACCATATAACGTATTACGTTATAACGTTATAGCATATAACGTTATGCTATATAACGTAATACGTTTTAACGTTATACCATATCACGTATTACGTTATAACGTTATACCATATAACGTAATATGTTATAACGTTATACCATATAAAGCATTACGTTATAACGTTATACCATATAACGTGTTACGTTATAACGTTGTACCATATAACGTATTACGTTATAACGTTATACCATACAACTTTATACTATATAACGTAATACGTTATAACGTTATACCATATAACGTAATACGTTCTAACGTTATACCATATAAAGCATTACGTTATAACGTTATACCATATAACGTATTAAAGTATAACGTTGTACCATATATCGTATTACGTTTTAACGTTATACCATATAACGTATTACGTTATAACGTTATACCATATAACGTTATACTATATAACGTAATACGTTTTAACGCTAGACCATATAACGTATTACGTTATAACGTTATACCATATAACGTTATACTATATAACGTAATACGTTTTAACTTTGTACCATATAACGTATTACGTTATAACGTTATACCATATAACGTTATATTATATAACGTAATACGTTATAACGTTATACCATATAACGTATTACGTTATAACGTTATACCATATAACGTATTACGTTATAACGTTATACCATATAACGTATTACGTTATAACGTTATACCAGATAACGTATTACGTCATAACGACATACCATATAACGTATTACGTTATAACGTTATACCATATAACGTAATACGTTATAACGTTATACCATATAACGTATTACGTTATAACGTTTTAGCATATATCGTTATACTATATAACGTAATACGTTATAACGTTATACCATATAACGTAATACGTTGTAACGTTATACCTTATAACGTATTACGTTATAACGTTATACCATATAACGTATTACGTTATAACGTTGTACCATATAACGTATTACGTTATAACGTTATACCATATAACGTATACTATGTAACGTAACACGGTTTAACGTTATACCATATAAAGCATTACGTTACAACGTTATACCATATAACGTATTACGTTATAACATTATACCATATAACGTTATACTTTATAACGTCATACGTTATAACGTTGTACCATATAACGTTATACTATATAACGTAATACGTTTTAACGTTATACTATATAACGTAATACGTTATAACGTTATACCATATAACGTATTACGTTTTAACGTTATACCATATAACGTTATACTATATAACGTAATACGTTTTGACGTTATACCATATAACGTATTACGTTAAATCGTTATACCATATAACGTTATACTATATAACGTAATACGTTATAGCGTTATACCATATAGCGTATTACGTTATAACGTTATACCACATAACGTTATACTATATAACGTAATACGTTGTAACGTTATACCATATAGCGTGTTACGTTATAACGTTATACCATATAACGTATTACGTTATATCGTTATACCATAAAACGTATTACGTTATAACGTTATACCATATAACGTATTACGTTTTAACGTTATACCATATAACGTTATACTATATAACGTAATACGTTTTGACGTTATACCATATAACGTATTACGTTAAATCGTTATACCATATAACGTTATACTATATAACGTAATACGTTATAGCGTTATACCATATAGCGTATTACGTTATAACGTTATACCATATAACGTATTACGCTATAACGTTATACCATATAACGTTATACTATATAACGTAATACGTTTTAACGTTATACTATATAACGTAATACGTTATAACGTTATACCATATAACGCTATACTACATAACGTAATACGTCATAACGTTATATCATATAACGTTATGCAATATAACGTAATACGTTATAACGTTATACCATACAACGTATTACGTTATAACGTAATACCATATAACGTTATATTATATAACGTAATACGTTATAACGTTATACCATATAACGCTATACTACATAACGTAATACGTCATAACGTTATATCATATAACGTTATGCAATATAACGTAATACGTTATAACGTTATACCATACAACGTATTACGTTATAACGTAATACCATATAACGTTATATTATATAACGTAATACGTTATAACGTTATACCATATAACGTATTACGTTATAACGTTATACCATATAACGTATTACGTTATAACGTTATACCATATAACGTATTACGTTATATCGTTATACCAGATAACGTATTACGTTATAACGACATACCATATAACGTATTACGTTATATCGTTATACCATATAACGTATTACGTTATAACGTCGTACCATATAACGTGTTACTTTATAATGTTATACCATATAACGTATTACGTTATAACGTTATACCATATAACGTAATACGTTATAACGTTATACCATATAAAGCATTACGTTTTAACGTTATACCATATAACGTTATACTATATAACGTAATACGTTTTGACGTTATACCATATAACGTATTACGTTAAATCGTTATACCATATAACGTTATACTATATAACGTAATACGTTATAGCGTTATACCATATAGCGTATTACGTTATAACGTTATACCATATAACGTTATACTATATAACGTAATACGTTTTAACTTTATACCATATAACGTATTACGTTATAACGTTATAGCATATAACGTTATGCTATATAACGTAATACGTTTTAACGCTAGACCATATAACGTATTACGTTATAACGTTATACCATATAACGTTATACTATATAACGTAATACGTTTTAACTTTATACCATATAACGTATTACGTTATAACGTTATAGCATATAACGTTATGCTATATAACGTAATACGTTTTAACTTTATACCATATAACGTATTACGTTATAACGTTATAGCATATAACGTTATGCTATATAACGTAATACGTTTTAACGTTATACCATATCACGTATTACGTTATAACGTTATACCATATAACGTAATATGTTATAACGTTATACCATATAAAGCATTACGTTATAACGTTATACCATATAACGTGTTACGTTATAACGTTGTACCATATAACGTATTACGTTATAACGTTATACCATACAACGTAATACGTTATAACGTTATACCATATAAAGCATTACGTTTTAACGTTATACCATATAACGTTATACTATATAACGTAATACGTTTTGACGTTATACCATATAACGTATTACGTTAAATCGTTATACCATATAACGTTATACTATATAACGTAATACGTTATAGCGTTATACCATATAGCGTATTACGTTATAACGTTATACCATATAACGTTATACTATATAACGTAATACGTTTTAACTTTATACCATATAACGTATTACGTTATAACGTTATAGCATATAACGTTATGCTATATAACGTAATACGTTTTAACGCTAGACCATATAACGTATTACGTTATAACGTTATACCATATAACGTTATACTATATAACGTAATACGTTTTAACTTTATACCATATAACGTATTACGTTATAACGTTATAGCATATAACGTTATGCTATATAACGTAATACGTTTTAACTTTATACCATATAACGTATTACGTTATAACGTTATACTATATAACGTAATACGTTTTAACGCTAGACCATATAACGTATTACGTTATAACGTTATACCATATAACGTTATACTATATAACGTAATACGTTTTAACTTTATACCATATAACGTATTACGTTATAACGTTATAGCATATAACGTTATGCTATATAACGTAATACGTTTTAACGTTATACCATATCACGTATTACGTTATAACGTTATACCATATAACGTAATATGTTATAACGTTATACCATATAAAGCATTACGTTATAACGTTATACCATATAACGTGTTACGTTATAACGTTGTACCATATAACGTATTACGTTATAACGTTATACCATACAACTTTATACTATATAACGTAATACGTTATAACGTTATACCATATAACGTAATACGTTCTAACGTTATACCATATAAAGCATTACGTTATAACGTTATACCATATAACGTATTAAAGTATAACGTTGTACCATATATCGTATTACGTTTTAACGTTATACCATATAACGTATTACGTTATAACGTTATACCATATAACGTTATACTATATAACGTAATACGTTTTAACGCTAGACCATATAACGTATTACGTTATAACGTTATACCATATAACGTTATACTATATAACGTAATACGTTTTAACTTTGTACCATATAACGTATTACGTTATAACGTTATACCATATAACGTTATATTATATAACGTAATACGTTATAACGTTATACCATATAACGTATTACGTTATAACGTTATACCATATAACGTATTACGTTATAACGTTATACCATATAACGTATTACGTTATAACGTTATACCAGATAACGTATTACGTCATAACGACATACCATATAACGTATTACGTTATAACGTTATACCATATAACGTAATACGTTATAACGTTATACCATATAACGTATTACGTTATAACGTTTTAGCATATATCGTTATACTATATAACGTAATACGTTATAACGTTATACCATATAACGTAATACGTTGTAACGTTATACCTTATAACGTATTACGTTATAACGTTATACCATATAACGTATTACGTTATAACGTTGTACCATATAACGTATTACGTTATAACGTTATACCATATAACGTATACTATGTAACGTAATACGTTTTAACGTTATACCATATAAAGCATTACGTTACAACGTTATACCATATAACGTATTACGTTATAACATTATACCATATAACGTTATACTTTATAACGTCATACGTTATAACGTTGTACCATATAACGTTATACTATATAACGTAATACGTTTTAACGTTATACTATATAACGTAATACGTTATAACGTTATACCATATAACGTATTACGTTTTAACGTTATACCATATAACGTTATACTATATAACGTAATACGTTTTGACGTTATACCATATAACGTATTACGTTAAATCGTTATACCATATAACGTTATACTATATAACGTAATACGTTATAGCGTTATACCATATAGCGTATTACGTTATAACGTTATACCACATAACGTTATACTATATAACGTAATACGTTATAACGTTATACCATATAGCGTGTTACGTTATAACGTTATACCATATAACGTATTACGTTATATCGTTATACCATAAAACGTATTACGTTATAACGTTATACCATATAACGTATTACGTTTTAACGTTATACCATATAACGTTATACTATATAACGTAATACGTTTTGACGTTATACCATATAACGTATTACGTTAAATCGTTATACCATATAACGTTATACTATATAACGTAATACGTTATAGCGTTATACCATATAGCGTATTACGTTATAACGTTATACCATATAACGTATTACGCTATAACGTTATACCATATAACGTTATACTATATAACGTAATACGTTTTAACGTTATACTATATAACGTAATACGTTATAATGTTATCCCATATAACGCTATACTACATAACGTAATACGTCATAACGTTATATCATATAACGTTATGCAATATAACGTAATACGTTATAACGTTATACCATACAACGTATTACGTTATAACGTAATACCATATAACGTTATATTATATAACGTAATACGTTATAACGTTATACCATATAACGCTATACTACATAACGTAATACGTCATAACGTTATATCATATAACGTTATGCAATATAACGTAATACGTTATAACGTTATACCATACAACGTATTACGTTATAACGTAATACCATATAACGTTATATTATATAACGTAATACGTTATAACGTTATACCATATAACGTATTACGTTATAACGTTATACCATATAACGTATTACGTTATAACGTTATACCATATAACGTAATACGTTATAACGTTATACCATATAAAGCATTACGTTATAACGCTCTACTACATAACGTAATACGTTATAACGTTATACCATATAATTCTAAACTACATAACGTAATACGTTATAACGTTATACCATATAACGTAGTACGCTATAACGTTATAACATATAACGTTATATAATATAACGTAATACGTTTTGACGTTATACCATATAACGTATTACGTTATAACGTTATACCATATAACGTTATACTATATAACGTAATACGTTATAACGTTATACCATATAGCGTGTTACGTTATAACGTTATACCATATAACGTATTACGTTATATCGTTATACCATAAAACGTATTACGTTATAACGTTATACCATATAACGTATTACGTTTTAACGTTATACCATATAACGTTATACTATATAACGTAATACGTTTTGACGTTATACCATATAACGTATTACGTTAAATCGTTATACCATATAACGTTATACTATATAACGTAATACGTTATAGCGTTATACCATATAGCGTATTACGTTATAACGTTATACCATATAACGTATTACGCTATAACGTTATACCATATAACGTATTACGTTATAACGTTAGACCATATAACGTTATACTATATAACGTAATATGTTTTAACGTAAAACCATATAACGTGTTACGTTATAACGTTATACCATATAACGTATTACGTTATAACGTTATACCATATAACGTATTTTGTTATAACGTTATAAAATATAACGTAATACTACATAACGTAATAGCTTCTAACTTTATACCATATAACGCTATACTACATAACGTAATACGTCATAACGTTATACCATATAACGTTATAATATATAACGTAATACGTTTTAACGTTATACCATATCACGTATTACGTTATAACGTTGTGCCATATAACGTTTTACGTTATAACGTTATACCATATAACGTATTACGTTATAACGTTATACCATATGACGTTATACTATATAACGTAATACGTTTTAACGTTATACCATATCACGTATTACGTTATAACGTTATACCATATAACGTATTACGTTATAACGTTATACCATATAACGTAATATGTTATAACGTTATACCATATAAAGCATTACGTTATAACGTTATACCATATAACGTATTACGTTATAACGTTATACCATATAACGTTATACGTTATAACGTTATACCATATAACGTATTACGTTATAACGTTATACCATATGACGTTATACTATATAACGTAATACGTTTTAACTTTGTACCATATAACGTATTACGTTATAACGTTATACCATATAACGTTATATTATATAACGTAATACGTTATAACGTTATACCATATAACGTATTACGTTATAACGTTATACCATATAACGTATTACGTTATAACGTTATACCATATAACGTATTACGTTATAACGTTATACCATATAACGTATTTTGTTATAACGTTATAAAATATAACGTAATACTACATAACGTAATAGCTTCTAACTTTATACCATATAACGCTATACTACATAACGTAATACGTCATAACGTTATACCATATAACGTTATAATATATAACGTAATACGTTTCAACGTTATACCATATCACGTATTACGTTATAACGTTGTGCCATATAACGTTTTACGTTATAACGTTATACCATATAACGTATTACGTTATAACGTTATACCATATGACGTTATACTATATAACGTAATACGTTTTAACGTTATACCATATCACGTATTACGTTATAACGTTATACCATATAACGTATTACGTTATAACGTTATACCATATAACGTAATATGTTATAACGTTATACCATATAAAGCATTACGTTATAACGTTATACCATATAACGTATTACGTTATAACGTTATACCATATAACGTTATACGTTATAACGTTATACCATATAACGTATTACGTTATAACGTTATACCATATGACGTTATACTATATAACGTAATACGTTTTAACTTTGTACCATATAACGTATTACGTTATAACGTTATACCATATAACGTTATATTATATAACGTAATACGTTATAACGTTATACCATATAACGTATTACGTTATAACGTTATACCATATAACGTATTACGTTATAACGTTATACCATATAACGTATTACGTTATAACGTTATACCAGATAACGTATTACGTCATAACGACATACCATATAACGTATTACGTTATAACGTTATACCATATAACGTAATACGTTATAACGTTATACCATATAACGTATTACGTTATAACGTTTTAGCATATATCGTTATACTATATAACGTAATACGTTATAACGTTATACCATATAACGTAATACGTTGTAACGTTATACCTTATAACGTATTACGTTATAACGTTATACCATATAACGTATTACGTTATAACGTTGTACCATATAACGTATTACGTTATAACGTTATACCATATAACGTATACTATGTAACGTAATACGTTTTAACGTTATACCATATAAAGCATTACGTTACAACGTTATACCATATAACGTATTACGTTATAACATTATACCATATAACGTTATACTTTATAACGTCATACGTTATAACGTTGTACCATATAACGTTATACTATATAACGTAATACGTTTTAACTTTATACTATATAACGTAATACGTTATAACGTTATACCATATAACGCTATACTACATAACGTAATACGTCATAACGTTATATCATATAACGTTATGCAATATAACGTAATACGTTATAACGTTATACCATACAACGTATTACGTTATAACGTAATACCATATAACGTTATATTATATAACGTAATACGTTATAACGTTATACCATATAACGTATTACGTTATAACGTTATACCATATAACGTATTACGTTATAACGTTATACCATATAACGTATTACGTTATAACGTTATACCAGATAACGTATTACGTTATAACGACATACCATATAACGTATTACGTTATATCGTTATACCATATAACGTATTACGTTATAACGTCGTACCATATAACGTGTTACTTTATAATGTTATACCATATAACGTATTACGTTATAACGTTATACCATATAACGTAATACTATATAACGTAATACGTTATAACGTTATACCATATAACGTAATACGTTATAACGTTATACCATATAAAGCATTACGTTATAACGTTATACCATATAACGTAATATGTTATAACGTTATACCATATAAAGCATTACGTTATAACGTTATACCATATAACGTATTTTGTTATAACGTTATAAAATATAACGTAATACTACATAACGTAATAGCTTCTAACTTTATACCATATAACGCTATACTACATAACGTAATACGTCATAACGTTATACCATATAACGTTATAATATATAACGTAATACGTTTTAACGTTATACCATATCACGTATTACGTTATAACGTTGTGCCATATAACGTTTTACGTTATAACGTTATACCATATAACGTATTACGTTATAACGTTATACCATATGACGTTATACTATATAACGTAATACGTTTTAACGTTATACCATATCACGTATTACGTTATAACGTTATACCATATAACGTATTACGTTATAACGTTATACCATATAACGTAATATGTTATAACGTTATACCATATAAAGCATTACGTTATAACGTTATACCATATAACGTATTACGTTATAACGTTATACCATATAACGTTATACGTTATAACGTTATACCATATAACGTATTACGTTATAACGTTATACCATATGACGTTATACTATATAACGTAATACGTTTTAACTTTGTACCATATAACGTATTACGTTATAACGTTATACCATATAACGTTATATTATATAACGTAATACGTTATAACGTTATACCATATAACGTATTACGTTATAACGTTATACCATATAACGTATTACGTTATAACGTTATACCATATAACGTATTACGTTATAACGTTATACCAGATAACGTATTACGTCATAACGACATACCATATAACGTATTACGTTATAACGTTATACCATATAACGTAATACGTTATAACGTTATACCATATAACGTATTACGTTATAACGTTTTAGCATATATCGTTATACTATATAACGTAATACGTTATAACGTTATACCATATAACGTAATACGTTGTAACGTTATACCTTATAACGTATTACGTTATAACGTTATACCATATAACGTATTACGTTATAACGTTGTACCATATAACGTATTACGTTATAACGTTATACCATATAACGTATACTATGTAACGTAATACGTTTTAACGTTATACCATATAAAGCATTACGTTACAACGTTATACCATATAACGTATTACGTTATAACATTATACCATATAACGTTATACTTTATAACGTCATACGTTATAACGTTGTACCATATAACGTTATACTATATAACGTAATACGTTTTAACTTTATACTATATAACGTAATACGTTATAACGTTATACCATATAACGCTATACTACATAACGTAATACGTCATAACGTTATATCATATAACGTTATGCAATATAACGTAATACGTTATAACGTTATACCATACAACGTATTACGTTATAACGTAATACCATATAACGTTATATTATATAACGTAATACGTTATAACGTTATACCATATAACGTATTACGTTATAACGTTATACCATATAACGTATTACGTTATAACGTTATACCATATAACGTATTACGTTATAACGTTATACCAGATAACGTATTACGTTATAACGACATACCATATAACGTATTACGTTATATCGTTATACCATATAACGTATTACGTTATAACGCCGTACCATATAACGTGTTACTTTATAATGTTATACCATATAACGTATTACGTTATAACGTTATACCATATAACGTAATACTATATAACGTAATACGTTATAACGTTATACCATATAACGTAATACGTTATAACGTTATACCATATAAAGCATTACGTTATAACGCTCTACTACATAACGTAATACGTTATAACGTTATACCATATAATTCTAAACTACATAACGTAATACGTTATAACGTTATACCATATAACGTAGTACGCTATAACGTTATAACATATAACGTTATATAATATAACGTAATACGTTTTGACGTTATACCATATAACGTATTACGTTAAATCGTTATACCATATAACGTTATACTATATAACGTAATACGTTATAGCGTTATACCATATAGCGTATTACGTTATAACGTTATACCATATAACGTATTACGCTATAACGTTATACCATATAACGTATTACGTTATAACGTTAGACCATATAACGTTATACTATATAACGTAATATGTTTTAACGTAAAACCATATAACGTGTTACGTTATAACGTTATACCATATAACGTATTACGTTATAACGTTATACCATATAACGTATTTTGTTATAACGTTATAAAATATAACGTAATACTACATAACGTAATAGCTTCTAACTTTATACCATATAACGCTATACTACATAACGTAATACGTCATAACGTTATACCATATAACGTTATAATATATAACGTAATACGTTTTAACGTTATACCATATCACGTATTACGTTATAACGTTATACCATATAACGTATTACGTTATAACGTTATACCATATAACATAATATGTTATAACGTTATACCATATAAAGCATTACGTTATAACGTTATACCATATAACGTATTACGTTATAACGTTATACCATATAACGTTATACTCTATAACGTAATACGTTTTGACGTTATACCATATAACGTATTACGTTATAACGACATACCATATAACATATTACGTTATAACGTTATACCATATGACGTTATACTGTGTAACGTAATATGTTTTAACGTTATACCATATAACGTGTAACGTTATAACGTTATGCCATATAACGTATTACGTTATAACGTTATACCATATAACGTATTTTGTTATAACGTTATACCATATAACGCTATACTACATAACGTAATACGTCATAACGTTATACCATATAACGTTATGCTATATAACGTATTACGTTATATCGTTATACCATATGACGTTATACTATGTAACGTATTATGTTATAACGTTGTACCATATAACGTATTACGTTATAACGTTATACCATATAACGTATCACGTTATAACGTTATACCATATAACGTTATACTATATAACGTAATACGTTTTAACTTTATACCATATAACGTATTACGTTATAACGTTATAGCATATAACGTTATGCTATATAACGTAATAGGTTTTAACGTTATACCATATCACGTATTACGTTATAACGTTATACCATATAACGTATTACGTTATAACGTTGTACCATATAACGTAATATGTTATAACGTTATACCATATAAAGCATTACGTTATAACGTTATACCATTTAACGTGTTACGTTATAACGTTGTACCATATAACGTATTACGTTATAACGTTATACCATACAACTTTATACTATATAACGTAATACGTTATAACGTTATACCATATAACGTAATACGTTCTAACGTTATACCATATAAAGCATTACGTTATAACGTTATACCATATAACGTATTAAAGTATAACGTTGTACCATATATCGTATTACGTTTTAACGTTATACCATATAACGTATTACGTTATAACGTTATACCATATAACGTTATACTATATAACGTAATACGTTTTAACGCTATACCATATAACGTATTACGTTATAACGACATACCATATAACGTATTACGTTATAACGTTATACCATATAACGTAATACTTTATAACGTTATACCATATAACGTATTACGTTATAACGTTTTAGCATATATCGTTATACTATATAACATAATACGTTATAACGTTATACCATATAACGTAATACGTTGTAACGTTATACCCTATAACGTATTACGTTATAACGTTATACCATATAACGTATTACGTTATAACGTTGTACCATATAACGTATTACGTTATAACGTTATACCATATAACGTATACTATGTAACGTAATACGTTTTAACGTTATACCATATAAAGCATTACGTTACAACGTTATACCATATAACGTATTACGTTATAACATTATACCATATAACGTTATACTTTATAACGTCATACGTTATAACGTTGTACCATATAACGTTATACTATATAACGTAATACGTTTTAACGTTATACTATATAACGTAATACGTTATAACGTTATACCATATAACGCTATACTACATAACGTAATACGTCATAACGTTATACCATATAACGTATTACGTTATAACGTTATACCAGATAACGTATTACGTTATAACGACATGCCATATAACGTATTACGTTATATCGTTATACCATATAACGTATTACGTTATAACGTCGCACCATATAACGTGTTACTTTATAATGTTATACCATATAACGTATTACGTTATAACGTTATACCATATAACGTAATACTATATAACGTAATACGTTATAACGTTATACCATATAACGTAATACGTTATAACGTTATACCATATAAAGCATTACGTTATAACGCTCTACTACATAACGTAATACGTTATAACGTTATACCATATAATTCTAAACTACATAACGTAATACGTTATAACGTTATACCATATAACGTAATACGCTATAACGTTATATCATATAACGTTATATAATATAACGTAATACGTTTTGACGTTATACCATATAACGTATTACGTTATAACGTTATACCATATAACGTTATACTATATAACGTAATGCGTTATAACGTTATACCATATAGCGTATTACGTTATAACGTTATACCATATAACGTATTACGTTATAACGACATACCATATAACGTATTACGTTATAACGTTATACCATATAACGTTATACTATATAACGTAATGCGTTATAACGTTATACCATATAGCGTATTACGTTATAACGTTATACCATATAACGTATTACGTTATAACGACATACCATATAACGTAATACGTTATAACGTTATACCATATAAAGCATTACGTTATAACGCTCTACTACATAACGTAATACGTTATAACGTTATACCATATAATTCTAAACTACATAACGTAATACGTTATAACGTTATACCATATAACGTAATACGCTATAACGTTATAACATATAACGTTATATAATATAACGTAATACGTTATAACGTTATACCATATAATTCTAAACTACATAACGTAATACGTTATAACGTTATACCATATAACGTTATACTATATAACGTAATGCGTTATAACGTTATACCATATAGCGTATTACGTTATAACGTTATACCATATAACGTATTACGTTATAACGACATACCATATAACGTATTACGTTATAACGTTATACCATATAACGTTATACTATATAACGTAATGCGTTATAACGTTATACCATATAGCGTATTACGTTATAACGTTATACCATATAACGTATTACGTTATAACGACATACCATATAACGTAATACGTTATAACGTTATACCATATAAAGCATTACGTTATAACGCTCTACTACATAACGTAATACGTTATAACGTTATACCATATAATTCTAAACTACATAACGTAATACGTTATAACGTTATACCATATAACGTAATACGCTATAACGTTATATCATATAACGTTATATAATATAACGTAATACGTTTTGACGTTATACCATATAACGTATTACGTTATAACGTTATACCATATAACGTTATACTATATAACGTAATGCGTTATAACGTTATACCATATAGCGTATTACGTTATAACGTTATACCATATAACGTATTACGTTATAACGACATACCATATAACGTATTACGTTATAACGTTATACCATATAACGTTATACTATATAACGTAATGCGTTATAACGTTATACCATATAGCGTATTACGTTATAACGTTATACCATATAACGTATTACGTTATAACGACATACCATATAACGTAATACGTTATAACGTTATACCATATAAAGCATTACGTTATAACGCTCTACTACATAACGTAATACGTTATAACGTTATACCATATAATTCTAAACTACATAACGTAATACGTTATAACGTTATACCATATAACGTAATACGCTATAACGTTATAACATATAACGTTATATAATATAACGTAATACGTTATAACGTTATACCATATAATTCTAAACTACATAACGTAATACGTTATAACGTTATACCATATAACGTAATACGCTATAACGTTATAACATATAACGTTATATAATATAACGTAATACGTTTTGACGTTATACCATATAACGTATTACGTTATAACGTTATACCATATAACGCTATACTATATAACGTAATGCGTTATAACGTTATACCATATAGCGTATTACGTTATAACGTTATACCAGATAACGTATTACGTTATAACGTTATACCATATAACGTATTACGTTATAACGTTATACCATATAACGTAATATGTTATAACGTTATACCATATAAAGCATTTCGTTATAACGTTATACCATATAACGTATTACGTTATAACGTTATACCATATAACGTTATACTATATAACGTAATACGTTTTGACGTTATACCATATAACGTATTACGTTATAACGACATACCATATAACATATTACGTTATAACGTTATACCATATGACGTTATACTGTGTAACGTAATATGTTTTAACGTTATACCATATAACGTGTAACGTTATAACGTTATACCATATAACGTATTACGTTATAACGTTATACCATATAACGTATTTTGTTATAACGTTATACCATATAACGCTATACTACATAACGTAATACGTCATAACGTTATACCATATAACGTTATGCTATATAACGTATTACGTTATATCGTTATACCATATGACGTTATACTATGTAACGTATTATGTTATAACGTTGTACCATATAACGTATTACGTTATAACGTTATAGCATATAACGTTATGCTATATAACGTAATACGTTATAACGTTATACCATATAACGTAATACGTTCTAACGTTATACCATATAAAGCATTACGTTATAACGTTATACCATATAACGTATTAAAGTATAACGTTGTACCATATATCGTATTACGTTTTAACGTTATACCATATAACGTATTACGTTATAACGTTATACCATATAACGTATTACGTTATAACGTTATACCATATAACGTAATATGTTATAACGTTATACCATATAAAGCATTACGTTATAACGTTATACCATATAACGTGTTACGTTATAACGTTGTACCATATAACGTATTACGTTATAACGTTATACCATACAACTTTATACTATATAACGTAATACGTTATAACGTTATACCATATAACGTAATACGTTCTAACGTTATACCATATAAAGCATTACGTTATAACGTTATACCATATAACGTATTAAAGTATAACGTTGTACCATATATCGTATTACGTTTTAACGTTATACCATATAACGTATTACGTTATAACGTTATACCATATAACGTTATACTATATAACGTAATACGTTTTAACGCTAGACCGTATAACGTATTACGTTATAACGTTATACCATATAACGTTATACTATATAACGTAATACGTTTTAACTTTGTGCCATATAACGTATTACGTTATAACGTTATACCATATAACGTTATATTATATAACGTAATACGTTATAACGTTATACCATATAACGTATTACGTTATAACGTTATACCATATAACGTATTACGTTATAACGTTATACCAGATAACGTATTACGTTATAACGTTATACCATATAACGTAATATGTTATAACGTTATACCATATAAAGCATTACGTTATAACGTTATACCATATAACGTGTTACGTTATAACGTTGTACCATATAACGTATTACGTTATAACGTTATACCATACAACTTTATACTATATAACGTAATACGTTATAACGTTATACCATATAACGTAATACGTTCTAACGTTATACCATATAAAGCATTACGTTATAACGTTATACCATATAACGTATTAAAGTATAACGTTGTACCATATATCGTATTACGTTTTAACGTTATACCATATAACGTATTACGTTATAATGTTATACCATATAACGTTATACTATATAACGTAATACGTTTTAACGCTAGACCATATAACGTATTACGTTATAACGTTATACCATATAACGTTATACTATATAACGTAATACGTTTTAACTTAGTACCATATAACGTATTACGTTATAACGTTATACCATATAACGTTATATTATATAACGTAATACGTTATAACGTTATACCATATAACGTATTACGTTATAACGTTATACCATATAACGTATTACGTTATAACGTTATACCATATAACGTATTACGTTATAACGTTATACCAGATAACGTATTACGTCATAACGACATACCATATAACGTATTACGTTATAACGTTATACCATATAACGTAATACGTTATAACGTTATACCATATAACGTATTACGTTATAACGTTTTAGCATATATCGTTATACTATATAACGTAATACGTTATAACGTTATACCATATAACGTAATACGTTGTAACGTTATACCTTATAACGTATTACGTTATAACGTTATACCATATAACGTATTACGTTATAACGTTGTACCATATAACGTATTACGTTATAACGTTATACCATATAACGTATACTATGTAACGTAATACGGTTTAACGTTATACCATATAATGCATTACGTTACAACGTTATACCATATAACGTATTACGTTATAACATTATACCATATAACGTTATACTTTATAACGTCATACGTTATAACGTTGTACCATATAACGTTATACTATATAACGTAATACGTTTTAACGTTATACTATATAACGTAATACGTTATAACGTTATACCATATAACGCTATACTACATAACGTAATACGTCATAACGTTATATCATATAACGTTATGCAATATAACGTAATACGTTATAACGTTATACCATACAACGTATTACGTTATAACGTAATACCATATAACGTTATATTATATAACGTAATACGTTATAACGTTATACCATATAACGTATTACGTTATAACGTTATACCATATAACGTATTACGTTATAACGTTATACCATATAACGTATTACGTTATAACGTTATACCAGATAACGTATTACGTTATAACGACATACCATATAACGTATTACGTTATATCGTTATACCATATAACGTATTACGTTATAACGTCGTACCATATAACGTGTTACTTTATAATGTTATACCATATAACGTATTACGTTATAACGTTATACCATATAACGTAATACTATATAACGTAATACGTTATAACGTTATACCATATAACGTAATACGTTATAACGTTATACCATATAAAGCATTACGTTATAACGCTCTACTACATAACGTAACACGTTATAACGTTATACCATATAATTCTAAACTACATAACGTAATACGTTATAACGTTATACCATATAACGTAGTACGCTATAACGTTATAACATATAACGTTATATAATATAACGTAATACGTTTTGACGTTATACCATATAACGTATTACGTTATAACGTTATACCATATAACGTTATACTATATAACGTAATACGTTATAACGTTATACCATATAGCGTGTTACGTTATAACGTTAAACCATATAACGTATTACGTTATAACGACATACCATATAACGTATTACGTTATACCGTTATACCATATAACGTATTACGTTATAACGTCGTACCATATAACGTGTTACTTTATAATGTTATACCATATAACGTATTACGTTATAACGTTATACCATATAACGTAATACTATATAACGTAATACGTTATAACGTTATACCATATAACGTAATACGTTATAACGTTATACCATATAAAGCATTACGTTATAACGCTCTACTACATAACGTAACACGTTATAACGTTATACCATATAATTCTAAACTACATAACGTAATACGTTATAACGTTATACCATATAACGTAGTACGCTATAACGTTATAACATATAACGTTATATAATATAACGTAATACGTTTTGACGTTATACCATATAACGTATTACGTTATAACGTTATACCATATAACGTTATACCATATAACGTATTACGTTAAATCGTTATACCATATAACGTTATACAATATAACGTAATACGTTATAGCGTTATACCATATAGCGTATTACGTTATAACGTTATACCATATAACGTATTACGCTATAACGTTATACCATATAACGTATTACGTTATAACGTTAGACCATATAACGTTATACTATATAACGTAATATGTTTTAACGTAAAACCATATAACGTGTTACGTTATAACGTTATACCATATAACGTATTACGTTATAACGTTATACCATATAACGTATTTTGTTATAACGTTATAAAATATAACGTAATACTACATAACGTAATAGCTTCTAACTTTATACCATATAACGCTATACTACATAACGTAATACGTCATAACGTTATACCATATATCGTTATAATATATAACGTTATACGTTATAACGTTATACCATATGACGTTATACTATATAACGTAATACGTTTTAACGTTATACCATATCACGTATTACGTTATAACGTTATACCGTATAACGTATTACGTTATAACGTTATACCATATAACGTAATATGTTATAACGTTATACCATATAAAGCATTACGTTATAACGTTATACCATATAACGTATTACGTTATAACGTTATACCATATAACGTTATACTCTATAACGTAATACGTTTTGACGTTATACCATATAACGTATTACGTTATAACGACATACCATATAACATATTACGTTATAACGTTATACCATATGACGTTATACTGTGTAACGTAATATGTTTTAACGTTATACCATATAACGTGTAACGTTATAACGTTATACCATATAACGTATTACGTTATAACGTTATACCATATAACGTATTTTGTTATAACGTTATACCATATAACGCTATACTACATAACGTAATACGTCATAACGTTATACCATATAACGTTATGCTATATAACGTATTACGTTATATCGTTATACCATATGACGTTATACTATGTAACGTATTATGTTATAACGTTGTACCATATAACGTATTACGTTATAACGTTATACCATATAACGTATCACGTTATAACGTTATACCATATAACGTTATACTATATAACGTAATACGTTTTAACTTTATACCATATAACGTATTACGTTATAACGTTATAGCATATAACGTTATGCAATATAACGTAATAGGTTTTAACGTTATACCATATCACGTATTACGTTATAACGTTATACCATATAACGTATTACGTTATAACGTTATACCGTATAACGTAATATGTTATAACGTTATACCATATAAAGCATTACGTTATAACGTTATACCATATAACGTGTTACGTTATAACGTTGTACCATATAACGTATTACGTTATAACGTTATACCATACAACTTTATACTATATAACGTAATACGTTATAACGTTATACCATATAACGTAATACGTTCTAACGTTATACCATATAAAGCATTACGTTATAACGTTATACCATATAACGTATTAAA
Source organism: Bombus flavifrons (assembly GCF_040668555.2). Taxonomy (NCBI): domain Eukaryota; kingdom Metazoa; phylum Arthropoda; class Insecta; order Hymenoptera; family Apidae; genus Bombus; species Bombus flavifrons. The sequence continues at coordinate 44,936 of NW_027184897.1, forward strand.
GTATAACGTTGTACCATATATCGTATTACGTTTTAACGTTATACCATATAACGTATTACGTTATAACGTTATACCATATAACGTTATACTATATAACGTAATACGTTTTAACGCTATACCATATAACGTATTACGTTATAACGACGTACCATATAACGTATTACGTTATAACGTTATACCATATAACGTAATACTTTATAACGTTATACCATATAACGTATTACGTTATAACGTTTTAGCATATATCGTTATACTATATAACATAATACGTTATAACGTTATACCATATAACGTAATACGTTGTAACGTTATACCTTATAACGTATTACGTTATAACGTTATACCATATAACGTATTACGTTATAACGTTGTACCATATAACGTATTACGTTATAACGTTATACCATATAACGTATACTATGTAACGTAATACGTTTTAACGTTATACCATATAAAGGATTACGTTACAACGTTATACCATATATCGTATTACGTTATAACATTATACCATATAACGTTATACTTTATAACGTCATACGTTATAACGTTGTACCATATAACGTTATACTATATAACGTAATACGTTTTAACGTTATACTATATAACGTAATACGTTATAACGTTATACCATATAACGCTATACTACATAACGTAATACGTCATAACGTTATACCATATAACGTATTACGTTATAACGTTATACCAGATAACGTATTACGTTATAACGACATACCATATAACGTATTACGTTATATCGTTATACCATATAACGTATTACGTTATAACGTCGTACCATATAACGTGTTACTTTATAATGTTATACCATATAACGCTATACTACATAACGTAATACGTCATAACGTTATACCATATAACGTTATAATATATAACGTAATACGTTTTAACGTTATACCATATCACGTATTACGTTATAACGTTGTGCCATATAACGTTTTACGTTATAACGTTATACCATATAACGTATTACGTTATAACGTTATACCATATGACGTTATACTATATAACGTAATACGTTTTAACGTTATACCATTTCACGTATTACGTTATAACGTTATACCATATAACGTATTACGTTATAACGTTATACCATATAACGTAATATGTTATAACGTTATACCATATAAAGCATTACGTTATAACGTTATACCATATAACGTATTACGTTATAACGTTATACCATATAACGTTATACTATATAACGTAATACGTTTTGACGTTATACCATATAACGTATTACGTTATAACGACATACCATATAACATATTACGTTATAACGTTATACCATATGACGTTATACTGTGTAACGTAATATGTTTTAACGTTATACCATATAACGTGTAACGTTATAACGTTATACCATATAACGTATTACGTTATAACGTTATACCATATAACGTATTTTGTTATAACGTTATACCATATAACGCTATACTACATAACGTAATACGTCATAACGTTATACCATATAACGTTATGCTATATAACGTATTACGTTATATCGTTATACCATAAGACGTTATACTATGTAACGTATTATGTTATAACGTTGTACCATATAACGTATTACGTTATAACGTTATACCATATAACGTATCACGTTATAACGTTATACCATATAACGTTATACTATATAACGTAATACGTTTTGACGTTATACCATATAACGTATTACGTTAAATCGTTATACCATATAACGTTATACTATATAACGTAATACGTTATAGCGTTATACCATATAGCGTATTACGTTATAACGTTATACCATATAACGTATTACGCTATAACGTTATACCATATAACGTATTACGTTATAACGTTATACCATATGACGTTATACTATATAACGTAATACGTTATAACGTTATACCATATAACGTATTACGTTATATCGTTATGCCATAAAACGTATTACGTTATAACGTTATACCATATAACGTATTACGTTTTAACGTTATACCATATAACGTTATACTATATAACGTAATACGTTTTGACGTTATACCATATAACGTATTACGTTAAATCGTTATACCATATAACGTTATACTATATAACGTAATACGTTATAGCGTTATACCATATAGCGTATTACGTTATAACGTTATACCATATAACGTATTACGCTATAACGTTATACCATATAACGTATTACGTTATAACGTTATACCATATAACGTTATACTATATAACGTAATATGTTTTAACGTAAAACCATATAACGTGTTACGTTATAACGTTATACCATATAACGTATTACGTTATAACGTTATACCATATAACGTATTTTGTTATAACGTTATAAAATATAACGTAATACTACATAACGTAATAGCTTCTAACTTTATACCATATAACGCTACACTACATAACGTAATACGTCATAACGTTATACCATATAACGTTATAATATATAACGTAATACGTTTTAACGTTATACCATATCACGTATTACGTTATAACGTTGTGCCATATAACGTATTACGTTATAACGTTATACCATATAACGTATTACGTTATAACGTTATACCATATGACGTTATACTATATAACGTAATACGTTTTAACGTTATACCATATCACGTATTACGTTATAACGTTATACCATATAACGTATTACGTTATAACGTTATACCATATAACGTAATATGTTATAACGTTATACCATATAAAGCATTACGTTATAACGTTATACCATATAACGTATTACGTTATAACGTTATACCATATAACGTTATACTCTATAACGTAATACGTTTTGACGTTATACCATATAACGTATTACGTTATAACGACATACCATATAACATATTACGTTATAACGTTATACCATATGACGTTATACTGTGTAACGTAATATGTTTTAACGTTATACCATATAACGTGTAACGTTATAACGTTATACCATATAACGTATTACGTTATAACGTTATACCATATAACGTATTTTGTTATAACGTTATACCATATAACGCTATACTACATAACGTAATACGTCATAACGTTATACCATATAACGTTATGCTATATAACGTATTACGTTATATCGTTATACCATATGACGTTATACTATGTAACGTATTATGTTATAACGTTGTACCATATAACGTATTACGTTATAACGTTATACCATATAACGTATCACGTTATAACGTTATACCATATAACGTTATACTATATAACGTAATACGTTTTAACTTTATAACATATAACGTATTACGTTATAACGTTATAGCATATAACGTTATGCTATATAACGTAATAGGTTTTAACGTTATACCATATCACGTATTACGTTATAACGTTATACCATATAACGTATTACGTTATAACGTTATACCATATAACGTAATATGTTATAACGTTATACCATATAAAGCATTACGTTATAACGTTATACCATATAACGTGTTACGTTATAACGTTGTACCATATAACGTATTACGTTATAACGTTATACCATACAACTTTATACTATATAACGTAATACGTTATAACGTTATACCATATAACGTAATACGTTCTAACGTTATACCATATAAAGCATTACGTTATAACGTTATACCATATAACGTATTAAAGTATAACGATGTACCATATATCGTATTACGTTTTAACGTTATACCATATAACGTATTACGTTATAACGTTATACCATATAACGTTATACTATATAACGTAATACGTTTTAACGCTATACCATATAACGTATTACGTTATAACGTTGTACCATATAACGTATTACGTTATAACGTTGTACCATATAACGTATTACGTTATAACGTTATACCATATAACGTATACTATGTAACGTAATACGTTTTAACGTTATACCATATAACGTATCACGTTATAACGTTATACCATATAACGTTATACTATATAACGTAATACGTTTTAACTTTGTACCATATAACGTATTACGTTATAACGTTATACCATATAACGTTATATTATATAACGTAATACGTTATAACGTTATACCATATAACGTATTACGTTATAACGTTATACCATATAACGTATTACGTTATAACGTTATACCATATAACGTATTACGTTATAACGTTATACCAGATAACGTATTACGTTATAACGACATACCATATAACGTATTACGTTATAACGTTATACCATATAACGTAATACGTTATAAAGTTATACCATATAACGTATTACGTTATAACGTTTTAGCATATATCGTTATACTATATAACGTAATACGTTATAACGTTATACCATATAACGTAATACGTTGTAACGTTATACCTTATAACGTATTACGTTATAACGTTATACCATATAACGTATTACGTTATAACGTTGTACCATATAACGTATTACGTTATAACGTTATACCATATAACGTATACTATGTAACGTAATACGTTTTAACGTTATACCATATAAAGCATTACGTTACAACGTTATACCATATAACGTATTACGTTATAACATTATACCATATAACGTTATACTTTATAACGTCATACGTTATAACGTTGTACCATATAACGTTATACCATATAACGTAATACGTTTTAACGTTATACTATATAACGCAATACGTTATAACTTTATACCATATAACGCTATACTACATAACGTAACACGTCATAACGTTATACCATATAACGTATTACGTTATAACGTTATACCAGAGAACGTATTACGTTATAACGACATACCATATAACGTATTACGTTATATCGTTATACCATATAACGTATTACGTTATAACGTCGTACCATATAACGTGTTACTTTATAATGTTATACCATATAACGTATTACGTTATAACGTTATACCATATAACGTAATACTATATAACGTAATACGTTATAACGTTATACCATATAACGTAATACGTTAGAACGTTATACCATATAAAGCATTACGTTATAACGCTCTACTACATAACGTAATACGTTATAACGTTATACCATATAATTCTAAACTACATAACGTAATACGTTATAACGTTATACCATATAACGTAATACGCTATAACGTTATAACATATAACGTTATATAATATAACGTAATACGTTTTGACGTTATACCATATAACGTATTACGTTATAACGTTATACCATATAACGTTATACTATATAACGTAATACGTTATAACGTTATACCATATAGCGTGTTACGTTATAACGTTATACCATATAACGTATTACGTTATATCGTTATACCATAGAACGTATTACGTTATAACGTTATACCATATAACGCTATACTACATAACGTAATACGTCATAACGTTATACCATATAACGTTATGCTATATAACGTATTACGTTATATCGTTATACCACATGACGTTATACTATGTAACGTATTATGTTATAACGTTGTACCATATAACGTATTACGTTATAACGTTATACCATATAACGTATCACGTTATAACGTTATACCATATAACGTTATACTATATAACGTAATACGTTATAGCGTTATACCATATAGCGTATTACGTTATAACGTTATACCATATAACGTATTACGCTATAACGTTATACCATATAACGTATAACGTTATAACGTTATACCATATAACGTATACTATGTAACGTAATACGTTTTAACGTTATACCATATAACGTATCACGTTATAACGTTATACCATATAACGTTATACTATATAACGTAATACGTTTTAACTTTGTACCATATAACGTATTACGTTATAACGTTATACCATATAACGTTATATTATATAACGTAATACGTTATAACGTTATACCATATAACGTATTACGTTATAACGTTATACCATATAACGTATTACGTTATAACGTTATACCATATAACGTATTACGTTATAACGTTATACCATATAACGTATTACGTTATATCGTTATGCCATAAAACGTATTACGTTATAACGTTATAGCATATAACGTATTACGTTTTAACGTTATACCATATAACGTTATACTATATAACGTAATACGTTTTGACGTTATACCATATAACGTATTACGTTAAATCGTTATACCATATAACGTTATACTATATAACGTAATACGTTATAGCGTTATACCATATAGCGTATTACGTTATAACGTTATACCATATAACGTATTACGCTATAACGTTATACCATATAACGTATAACGTTATAACGTTATACCATATAACGTTATACTATATAACGTAATATGTTTTAACGTAAAACCATATAACGTGTTACGTTATAACGTTATACCATATAACGTATTACGTTATAACGTTATACCATATAACGTATTTTGTTATAACGTTATAAAATATAACGTAATACTACATAACGTAATAGCTTCTAACATTATACCATATAACGCTACACTACATAACGTAATACGTCATAACGTTATACCATATAACGTTATAATATATAACGTAATACGTTTTAACGTTATACCATATCACGTATTACGTTATAACGTTGTGCCATATAACGTTTTACGTTATAACGTTATACCATATAACGTATTACGTTATAACGTTATACCATATGACGTTATACTATATAACGTAATACGTTTTAACGTTATACCATATCACGTATTACGTTATAACGTTATACCATATAACGTATTACGTTATAACGTTATACCATATAACGTAATATGTTATAACGTTATACCATATAAAGCATTACGTTATAACGTTATACCATATAACGTATTACGTTATAACGTTATACCATATAACGTTATACTCTATAACGTAATACGTTTTGACGTTATACCATATAACGTATTACGTTATAACGACATACCATATAACATATTACGTTATAACGTTATACCATATGACGTTATACTGTGTAACGTAATATGTTTTAACGTTATACCATATAACGTGTAACGTTATAACGTTATACCATATAACGTATTTTGTTATAACGTTATACCATATAACGCTATACTACATAACGTAATACGTCATAACGTTATACCATATAACGTTATGCTATATAACGTATTACGTTATATCGTTATACCATATGACGTTATACTATGTAACGTATTATGTTATAACGTTGTACCATATAACGTATTACGTTATAACGTTATACCATATAACGTATCACGTTATAACGTTATGCCATATAACGTTATACTATATAACGTAATACGTTTTAACTTTATACCATATAACGTATTACGTTATAACGTTATAGCATATAACGTTATGCTATATAACGTAATAGGTTTTAACGTTATACCATATCACGTATTACGTTATAACGTTATACCATATAACGTATTACGTTATAACGTTATACCATATAACGTAATATGTTATAATGTTATACAATATAAAGCATTACGTTATAACGTTATACCATATAACGTGTTACGTTATAACGTTGTACCATATAACGTATTACGTTATAACGTTATACCATACAACTTTATACTATATAACGTAATACGTTATAACGTTATACCATATAACGTAATACGTTCTAACGTAATACCATATAAAGCATTACGTTATAACGTTATACCATATAACGTATTAAAGTATAACGTTGTACCATATATCGTATTACGTTTTAACGTTATACCATATAACGTATTACGTTATAACGTTATACCATATAACGTTATACTATATAACGTAATACGTTTTAACGCTATACCATATAACGTATTACGTTATAACGTTGTACCATATAACGTATTACGTTATAACGTTGTACCATATAACGTACTACGTTATAACGTTATACCATATAACGTATACTATGTAACGTAATACGTTTTAACGTTATACCATATAACGTATCACGTTATAACGTTATACCATATAACGTTATACTATATAACGTAATACGTTTTAACTTTGTACCATATAACGTATTACGTTATAACGTTATACCATATAACGTTATATTATATAACGTAATACGTTATAACGTTATACCATATAACGTATTACGTTATAACGTTATACCATATAACGTATTACGTTATAACGTTATACCATATAACGTATTACGTTATAACGTTATACCAGATAACGTATTACGTTATAACGACATACCATATAACGTATTACGTTATAACGTTATACCATATAACGTAATACGTTATAACGTTATACCATATAACGTATTACGTTATAACGTTTTAGCATATATCGTTATACTATATAACGTAATACGTTATAACGTTATACCATATAACGTAATACGTTGTAACGTTATACCTTATAACGTATTACGTTATAACGTTATACCATATAACGTATTACGTTATAACGTTGTACCATATAACGTATTACGTTATAACGTTATGCCATATAACGTATACTATGTAACGTAATACGTTTTAACGTTATACCATATAAAGCATTACGTTACAACGTTATACCATATAACGTATTACGTTATAACATTATACCATATAACGTTATACTTTATAACGTCATACGTTATAACGTTGTACCATATAACGTTATACTATATAACGTAATACGTTTTAACGTTATACTATATAACGTAATACGTTATAACGTTATACCATATAACGCTATACTACATAACGTAATACGTCATAACGTTATACCATATAACGTATTACGTTATAACGTTATACCAGATAACGTATTACGTTATAACGACCTACCATATAACGTACTACGTTATATCGTTATACCATATAACGTATTACGTTATAACGTCGTACCATATAACGTGTTACTTTATAATGTTATACCATATAACGTATTACGTTATAACGTTATACCACATAACGTAATACTATATAACGTAATACGTTATAACGTTATACCATATAACGTATTACGTTTTAACGTTATACCATATAACGTTATACTATATAACGTAACGTTTTGACGTTATACCATATAACGTATTACGTTAAATCGTTATACCATATAACGTTATACTATATAACGTAATACGTTATAACGTTATACCATATAGCGTATTACGTTATAACGTTATACCATATAACGTATTACGCTATAACGTTATACCATATAACGTATTACGTTATAACGTTATACCATATAACGTTATACTATATTACGTAATATGTTTTAACGTAAAACCATATAACGTGTTACGTTATAACGTTATACCATATAACGTATTACGTTATAACGTTATACCATATAACGTATTTTGTTATAACGTTATAAAATATAACGTAATACTACATAACGTAATAGCTTCTAACTTTATACCATATAACGCTATACTACATAACGTAATACGTCATAACGTTATACCATATAACGTTATAATATATAACGTAATACGTTTTAACGTTATACCATACCACGTATTACGTTATAACGTTGTGCCATATAACGTTTTACGTTATAACGTTATACCATATAACGTAATATGTTATAACGTTATACCATATAAAGCATTACGTTATAACGTTATGCCATATAACGTATACTATGTAACGTAATACGTTTTAACGTTATACCATATAAAGCATTACGTTACAACGTTATACCATATAACGTATTACGTTATAACGTTATACCATATGACGTTATACTATATAACGCAATACGTTTTAACGTTATACCATATCACGTATTACGTTATAACGTTATACCATATAACGTATTACGTTATAACGTTATACCATATAACGTAATATGTTATAACGTTATACCATATAAAGCATTACGTTATAACGTTATACCATATAACGTATTACGTTATAACGTTATACCATATAACGTTATACTATATAACGTAATACGTTTTGACGTTATACCATATAACGTATTACGTTATAACGACATACCATATAACATATTACGTTATAACGTTATACCATATGACGTTATACTGTGTAACGTAATATGTTTTAACGTTATACCATATAACGTGTAACGTTATAACGTTATACCATATAACGTATTACGTTATAACGTTATACCATATAACGTATTTTGTTATAACGTTATACCATATAACGTATCACGTTATAACGTTATACCATATAACGTTATACTATATAACGTAATACGTTTTAACTTTATACCATATAACGTATTACGTTATAACGTTATAGCATATAACGTTATGCTATATAACGTAATACGTTTTAACGTTATACCATATCACGTATTACGTTATAACGTTATACCATATAACGTATTACGTTATAACGTTATACCATATAACGTAATATGTTATAACGTTATACCATATAAAGCATTACGTTATAACGTTATACCATATAACGTATTACGTTATAACGTTATACCATATAACGTATTACGTTATAACGTTATACCAGGTAACGTATTACGTTATAACGACATACCATATAACGTATTATGTTATAACGTTATACCATATAACGTAATACGTTATAACGTTATACCATATAACGTATTACGTTATAACGTTTTAGCATATATCGTTATACTATATAACGTAATACGTTATAACGTTATACCATATAACGTAATACGTTGTAACGTTATACTATATAACGTAATACGTTATAACGTTATACCATATAACGCTATACTACATAACGTAATACGTCATAACGTTATACCATATAACGTTATGCAATATAACGTAATACGTTATAACGTTATACCATACAACGTATTACGTTATAACGTTATAGCATATAACGTTATACTATATAACGTAATACGTTTTAACGTTATACCAGATAACGTATTACGTTATAACGTTATACCATATAACGTAATACGTTGTAACGTTATACCATATAACGTATTACGTTACAACGTTTTAGCATATATCGTTATACTATATAACGTAATACTTTATAACGTTATACCATATAACGTAATACGTTATAACGTTATACCATATAACGTAATACGAAATAATGTTATACCGTATAACGTATTACGATATAACGTTATAGCATATAACGTATTACGTTATAACATTATACCATATAACGTATTACGTTTTAACGTTATACCATATAACGTATTACGTTATAACGTTATACCATATAACGTATTACGTTATAACGTTATACCATATGACGTTATACTATGTAACGTATTACGTTATAACGTTGTACCATATAACGTATTACGTTATAACGTTATACCATATAACGTATCACGTTATAACGTTATACCATTTAACGTTATACTATATAACGTAATACGTTTTAACTTTATACTATATAACGTATTACTTTATAACGTTATAGCATATAACGTTATGCTATATAACGTAATACGTTTTAACGTTATACCATATCACGTATTACGTTATAACGTTATACCATATAACGTAATATGTTATAACGTTATACCATATAAAGCATTACGTTATAACGTTACACCATATAACGTATTACGTTATAACGTTATACCATATAACGTTATACTATATAACGTAATACGTTTTAACTTTATACCATATAACGTATTACGTTATAACGTAATAGCATATAACGTTATATTATATAACGTAATACGTTATAACGTTATACCATATAACGTATTACGTTATAACCTAATACCATATAACGTATTACGTTATAACGTTATACCATATAACGTATTTTGTTATAACGTTATACCATATAACGCTATACTACATAACGTAATACGTCATAACGTTATACCATATAACGTTTTGCTATATAACGTATTACGTTATAACGTTATACCATATGACGTTATACTATGTAACGTAATACGTTATAACGTTATACCATATAACGTAATACGTTATAACGTTATACCATATAAAGCATTACGTTATAACGTTATACCATATAACGTATTAAAGTATAACGTTGTACCATATATCGTATTACGTTTTAACGTTATACCATATAACGTATTACGTTATAACGTTATACCATATAACGTTATACTATATAACGTAATACGTTATAACCTTATACCATATAACGTATTACGTTATAACGTTATACCATATAACGTATTACGTTATAACGTTATACCATATAACGTATTACGTTATAACCTAATACCATATAACGTATTACGTTATAACGTTATACCATATAACGTATTTTGTTATAACGTTATACCATATAACGCTATACTACATAACGTAATACGTCATAACGTTATACCATATAACGTTTTGCTATATAACGTATTACGTTATAACGTTGTACCATATAACGTATTGCGTTATAACGTTGTACCATATAACGTATTACGTTATAACGTTACACCATATAACGTATTACGTTATAACGTTATACCATATAACGTTATACTATATAACGTAATACGTTTTAACTTTATACCATATAACGTATTACGTTATAACGTAATACCATATAAGGTTATATTATATAACGTAATACGTTATAACCTTATACCATATAACGTATTACGTTATAACGTTATACCATATAACGTATTACGTTATAACGTTATACCATATAACGTATTACGTTATAACGTTATACCATATAACGTATTACGTTATAACGTAATACCATATAAGGTTATATTATATAACGTAATACGTTATAACGTTATACCATATAACGTATTACGTTATAACGTTATACCATATAACGTATTACGTTATAACGTTATACCATATAACGTATTACGTTATAACGACATACCATATAACGTATTACGTTATAACGTTATACCATATAACGTATTACGTTATAACGTTATAGCATATAACGTTATACTATATAACGTAATACGTTTTAACTTTATACCATATAACGTATTACGTTATAACGACATACCATATAACGTATTACGTTATATCGTTATACCATATAACGTATTACGTTATAACGTCGTACCATATAACGTGTTACTTTATAATGTTATACCATATAACGTATTACGTTATAACGTTATACCATATAACGTATTACGTTATAACGACATACCATATAACGTATTACGTTATAACGTTATACCATATAACGTAATACTATATAACGTAATACGTTATAACGTTATACCATATAACGTAATACGTTATAACGTTATACCATATAAAGCATTACGTTATAACGCTCTACTACATAACGTAATACGTTATAACGTTATACCATATAATTCTAAACTACATAACGTAATACGTTATAACGTTATACCATATAACGTAATACGCTATAACGTTATAACATATAACGTTATATAATATAACGTAATATGTTTTAACGTTATACCATATAACGTATTACGTTATAACGTTATAGCATATAACGTTATACTATATAACGTAATACGTTTTAACTTTATACCATATAACGTATTACGTTATAACGACATACCATATAACGTATTACGTTATAACGTTATAGCATATAACGTTATACTATATAACGTAATACGTTTTAACTTTATACCATATAACGTATTACGTTATAACGTAATACCATATAAGGTTATATTATATAACGTAATACGTTATAACCTTATACCATATAACGTATTACGTTATAACGTTATACCATATAACGTATTACGTTATAACGTTATACCATATAACGTATTACGTTATAACGTTATACCATATAACGTATTACGTTATAACGTAATACCATATAAGGTTATATTATATAACGTAATACGTTATAACGTTATACCATATAACGTATTACGTTATAACGTTATACCATATAACGTGTAACGTTATAACGTTATACCATATAACGTATTACGTTATAACGTTATACCATATAACGTATTTTGTTATAACGTTATACCATATAACGTATCACGTTATAACGTTATACCATATAACGTTATACTATATAACGTAATACGTTTTAACTTTATACCATATAACGTATTACGTTATAACGTTATAGCATATAACGTTATGCTATATAACGTAATACGTTTTAACGTTATACCATATCACGTATTACGTTATAACGTTATACCATATAACGTATTACGTTATAACGTTATACCATATAACGTAATATGTTATAACGTTATACCATATAAAGCATTACGTTATAACGTTATACCATATAACGTATTACGTTATAACGTTATACCATATAACGTATTACGTTATAACGTTATACCAGGTAACGTATTACGTTATAACGACATACCATATAACGTATTATGTTATAACGTTATACCATATAACGTAATACGTTATAACGTTATACCATATAACGTATTACGTTATAACGTTTTAGCATATATCGTTATACTATATAACGTAATACGTTATAACGTTATACCATATAACGTAATACGTTGTAACGTTATACTATATAACGTAATACGTTATAACGTTATACCATATAACGCTATACTACATAACGTAATACGTCATAACGTTATACCATATAACGTTATGCAATATAACGTAATACGTTATAACGTTATACCATACAACGTATTACGTTATAACGTTATAGCATATAACGTTATACTATATAACGTAATACGTTTTAACGTTATACCAGATAACGTATTACGTTATAACGTTATACCATATAACGTAATACGTTGTAACGTTATACCATATAACGTATTACGTTACAACGTTTTAGCATATATCGTTATACTATATAACGTAATACTTTATAACGTTATACCATATAACGTAATACGTTATAACGTTATACCATATAACGTAATACGAAATAATGTTATACCGTATAACGTATTACGATATAACGTTATAGCATATAACGTATTACGTTATAACATTATACCATATAACGTATTACGTTTTAACGTTATACCATATAACGTATTACGTTATAACGTTATACCATATAACGTATTACGTTATAACGTTATACCATATGACGTTATACTATGTAACGTATTACGTTATAACGTTGTACCATATAACGTATTACGTTATAACGTTATACCATATAACGTATCACGTTATAACGTTATACCATTTAACGTTATACTATATAACGTAATACGTTTTAACTTTATACTATATAACGTATTACTTTATAACGTTATAGCATATAACTTTATACTACATAACGTAATACGTTATAACGTAATACCGTATAACGTTATGCTATATAACGTAATATGTTATAACGTTATACCATATAACGTTATGCTACATAACGTAATACGTTATCACGTTATACCATATAACGTAATACGTTATAACGTTATACCATATAACGTATTACGTTATAACGTTATACCATACAACGTTATGCTATATAACGTAATACGTTATAACGTTATACCATATAACGTTATGCTATATAACATAATACGTTATAGCGTTATACCATATAACGTTATGCTACATAACGTAATACGGTATCACGTTATACCATATAACGTATTACGTTATAACGTTATACCATATAACGCTATACAACATAACTTAATACGTTATAACGTTATACCATATAACGTATTATGTTATAACGTTATACCATATAACGTTATGCTATATAACGTAATACGTTATAACGTTATACCAAATAACGTATTACGTTATAACGTTATGCTATATAACGTATTACGTTATAACGTTATACAATATAACGTTATGCTATATAACGTAATACGTTATAACGTTATACCAGATAACGTATTACGTTATAACGTTATCCCATATAACTTTATACTACATAACGTAATACGTTACAACGTAATACCGTATAACGTTATGATATATAACACAATACGTTATAACGTTATACCATATAACGTTATACTGTATAACGCAATACATTATAACGTTATACCATATAACGTATTACGTTATAGCGTTATACCATATAACGCTATACAACATAACTTAATACGTTATAACGTTATACCACATAACGTATTACGTTATAACGTTATACCATATAACGTTATGCTATATAACGTAATACGTTATAACGTTATACCATATAACGTTATGCTATATAACGTAATACGTTATAACGTTATACCATATAACGTTTTGATATATAACGTAATACGTTATAACGATATACCATATAACGCTATGCTACATAACGTAATACGTTATCACGTTATACCATACAACGTATTACGTTATTACGTTATACCATACAACGTATTGCGTTATAACTTTATATCATATAACGCATTACGTTATAACGTTATACCACGTAACGTTATAATATATAATTTAATACGCAATAATGTTATACCATATAACGTTATAGTACATAACGTAATACGTTATAACGTTATACCATATGACGTTATACTATATAACGTAAAGCGTTATAACGCTATACCATAGAACGTATTACGTTATAGCGTTATCCCATATAACGTATTACGTTATAACGTTATACGACGTAACGTTATAATATGTAATCTAATACGCAATAATGTTATACCATATAACGTTATAGTACATAACGTAATACGTTATAACGTTATACCATATAACGTATTACGTTACAACGTTATACCATACAACGTATTACGTTATAACGTTATACCATATAACGTTATACTATATAACGTAATACTTTATAACGTTATACCATATAACGTATTACGTTATAACGTTAGACCAGATTACGTATTGCGTTTTAACGATATACCATATAACGTATTACGTTATTACGTTATACCATATAACGTAATACGTTATAACGTTATACCATATAACGTTATGCTACATTACGTAATACGTTATCACGTTATACCATATAACGTAATACGTTATAACGTTATACCATATAACGAATTTCGTTATAACGTTATACCATATAACTTTATACTACATAACGTAATACGTTATAACGTAATACCATATAACGTTATGCTATATAACGTAATATGTTATAACGTTATACCATATAACGTTATGCTACATAACGTAATACGTTATCACGTTATACCATATAACGTAATACGTTATAACGTTATACCATATAACGTATTACGTTATAACGTTATACCATACAACGTTATGCTATATAACGTAATACGTTATAACGTTATACCATATAACGTTATGCTATATAACATAATACGTTATAGCGTTATACCATATATCGTTATGCTACATAACGTAATACGTTATCACGTTATACCATATAACGTATTACGTTATAACGTTATACCATATAACGCTATACAACATAACTTAATACGTTATAACGTTATACGATATAACGTATTACGTTATTACGTTATACCATATAACGTATTACGTTATAACGTTATACAAGATTATGTATTGCGTTTTAACTATATACCATATAACGTATTACGTTACTACGTTATACCATATAACGTATTGCGTTATAACGTTATACCATATAACGTATTACGTTATAACGTTATACCATATAACGTTTTGCTATATAACGTAATACGTTATAACGTTATACCATATAACGATATGCTACATAACGTAATACGTTATCACGTTATACCATATAACGTAATAAGTTATAACGTTATACCATATAACGAATTTCGTTATAACGTTATACCATATAACGAATTTCGTTATAACGTTATACCATATAACTTTATACTACATAACGTAATACGTTGTAACGTAATACCATATAACGTTATGCTATATAACGTAATATGTTATAACGTTATACCATTTTACGTTATGCTACATAACGTAATACGTTATCACGTTATACCATATAACGTAATACGTTATAACGTTATACCATATAACGTATTACGTTATAACGTTATACCATATAACGTATTACGTAATAACGTCATACCATATAACGTATTACGTTATAACGTTATACCATATAACGTTATGCTATATAACGTAATACGTTATAACGTTATACCATATAACTTTATACTACATAACGTAATACGTTATAACGTAATACCATATAACGTTATGCTATATAACGTAATACGTTATAACGTTATACCATATAACGTAATACGTTATAACGTTATACCATATAACGTTATGCTACATAACGTAATACGTTATCACGTTATACCATATAACGTAATACGTTATAACGTTATACCATATAACGTTATGCTACATAACGTAATACGTTATCACGTTATACGATATAACGTAATACGTTATAACGTTATACGATATAACGTAATACGTTATAACGTTATACCATACAACGTATTACGTTATAACGTTATACCATATAACGTATTACGTAATAACGTTATACCATATAACGTATTACGTTATAACGTTATACCATATAACGTTATGCTATATAACGTAATACGTTATAACGTTATACCAATTTACCTTATGCTACATAACGTAATACGTTTTCACGTTATACCATATAACGTAATACGTTATAACGTTATACCATATAACGTATTACGTTATAACGTTATACCATATAACGTATTACGTAATAACGTTATACCATATAACGTATTACGTTATAACGTTATACCATATAACGTTATGCTATATAACGTAATACGTTATAACGTTATACCATATAACGTTATGCTATATAACGTAATACGTTATAACGTTACACCATATAACGTTATGCTATATAACGTAATACGTTATAACGCTATACCATATAACGTTATGCTATATAACGTAATACGTTATAACGTTATACCATTTTACGTTATGCGACATAATGTAATACGTTATCACGTTATACCATATAACGTAATACGTTATAACGTTATACCATATAACGTATTACGTTATAACGTTATACGACGTAACGTTATAATATGTAATCTAATACGCAATAATGTTATACCATATAACGTTATAGTACATAACGTAATACGTTATAACGTTATACCATATAACGTATTACGTTACAACGTTATATCATACAACGTATTACGTTATAACGTTATACCATATAACGTTAAACTATATAACGTAATACTTTATAACGTTATACCATATAACGTATTACGTTATAACGTTATACCATATAACGCATTACGTTATAACGTTATACCATATAACGTTATGCTACATAACGTAATACGTTAAAAAGTTATACCATATAACGTATTACGTTATAACGTTATACCATATAACGTATTACGTTATAACGTTATTCCATATAACGTATTACGTTATAACGTTATACAATATAACGTTATGCTATATAACGTAATACGTTATAACGTTAAACCATATAATGTAATACGTTATAACGTTATACGATATAACGTATTACGTTATAACGTTATACCATATAACGTTTTGCTATATAACGTAATACGTTATAACGTTATACCATATAACGTTATGCTATATAACGTAATACGTTATAACGTTATACCATATAACGTTATGCTACATAACGTAATACGTTATCACGTTATACCATATAACGTTATGCTATATAACGTAATACGTTATAGCGTTATACCATATAACGTTATGCTACATAACGTAATACGTTATCACGTTATACCATATAACGTAATACGTTATAACGTTATACGATATAACGTATTACGTTATAACGTTATACCATATAACGTTATGCTATATAACGTAATACGTTATAACGTTATACCATTTTACGTTATGCGACATAACGTAATACGTTATCACGCTATACCATATAACGTAATACGTTATAACGTTATACCATATAACGTATTACGTTATAACGTTATACCATATAACGTATTACGTAATAACGTTATACCATATAACGTATTACGTTATAACGTTATACCATATAACGTAATACGTTATAACGTTATACCATATAACGTATTACGTTATAACGTTTTAGCATATATCGTTATACTATATAACGTAATACGTTATAACGTTATACCATATAACGTAATACGTTGTAACGTTATACCTTATAACGTATTACGTTATAACGTTATACCATATAACGTATTACGTTATAACGTTGTACCATATAACGTATTACGTTATAACGTTATGCCATATAACGTATACTATGTAACGTAATACGTTTTAACGTTATACCATATAAAGCATTACGTTACAACGTTATACCATATAACGTATTACGTTATAACATTATACCATATAACGTTATACTTTATAACGTCATACGTTATAACGTTGTACCATATAACGTTATACTATATAACGTAATACGTTTTAACGTTATACTATATAACGTAATACGTTATAACGTTATACCATATAACGCTATACTACATAACGTAATACGTCATAACGTTATACCATATAACGTATTACGTTATAACGTTATACCAGATAACGTATTACGTTATAACGACCTACCATATAACGTACTACGTTATATCGTTATACCATATAACGTATTACGTTATAACGTCGTACCATATAACGTGTTACTTTATAATGTTATACCATATAACGTATTACGTTATAACGTTATACCACATAACGTAATACTATATAACGTAATACGTTATAACGTTATACCATATAACGTATTACGTTTTAACGTTATACCATATAACGTTATACTATATAACGTAACGTTTTGACGTTATACCATATAACGTATTACGTTAAATCGTTATACCATATAACGTTATACTATATAACGTAATACGTTATAACGTTATACCATATAGCGTATTACGTTATAACGTTATACCATATAACGTATTACGCTATAACGTTATACCATATAACGTATTACGTTATAACGTTATACCATATAACGTTATACTATATTACGTAATATGTTTTAACGTAAAACCATATAACGTGTTACGTTATAACGTTATACCATATAACGTATTACGTTATAACGTTATACCATATAACGTATTTTGTTATAACGTTATAAAATATAACGTAATACTACATAACGTAATAGCTTCTAACTTTATACCATATAACGCTATACTACATAACGTAATACGTCATAACGTTATACCATATAACGTTATAATATATAACGTAATACGTTTTAACGTTATACCATACCACGTATTACGTTATAACGTTGTGCCATATAACGTTTTACGTTATAACGTTATACCATATAACGTAATATGTTATAACGTTATACCATATAAAGCATTACGTTATAACGTTATGCCATATAACGTATACTATGTAACGTAATACGTTTTAACGTTATACCATATAAAGCATTACGTTACAACGTTATACCATATAACGTATTACGTTATAACGTTATACCATATGACGTTATACTATATAACGCAATACGTTTTAACGTTATACCATATCACGTATTACGTTATAACGTTATACCATATAACGTATTACGTTATAACGTTATACCATATAACGTAATATGTTATAACGTTATACCATATAAAGCATTACGTTATAACGTTATACCATATAACGTATTACGTTATAACGTTATACCATATAACGTTATACTATATAACGTAATACGTTTTGACGTTATACCATATAACGTATTACGTTATAACGACATACCATATAACATATTACGTTATAACGTTATACCATATGACGTTATACTGTGTAACGTAATATGTTTTAACGTTATACCATATAACGTGTAACGTTATAACGTTATACCATATAACGTATTACGTTATAACGTTATACCATATAACGTATTTTGTTATAACGTTATACCATATAACGTATCACGTTATAACGTTATACCATATAACGTTATACTATATAACGTAATACGTTTTAACTTTATACCATATAACGTATTACGTTATAACGTTATAGCATATAACGTTATGCTATATAACGTAATACGTTTTAACGTTATACCATATCACGTATTACGTTATAACGTTATACCATATAACGTATTACGTTATAACGTTATACCATATAACGTAATATGTTATAACGTTATACCATATAAAGCATTACGTTATAACGTTATACCATATAACGTATTACGTTATAACGTTATACCATATAACGTATTACGTTATAACGTTATACCAGGTAACGTATTACGTTATAACGACATACCATATAACGTATTATGTTATAACGTTATACCATATAACGTAATACGTTATAACGTTATACCATATAACGTATTACGTTATAACGTTTTAGCATATATCGTTATACTATATAACGTAATACGTTATAACGTTATACCATATAACGTAATACGTTGTAACGTTATACTATATAACGTAATACGTTATAACGTTATACCATATAACGCTATACTACATAACGTAATACGTCATAACGTTATACCATATAACGTTATGCAATATAACGTAATACGTTATAACGTTATACCATACAACGTATTACGTTATAACGTTATAGCATATAACGTTATACTATATAACGTAATACGTTTTAACGTTATACCAGATAACGTATTACGTTATAACGTTATACCATATAACGTAATACGTTGTAACGTTATACCATATAACGTATTACGTTACAACGTTTTAGCATATATCGTTATACTATATAACGTAATACTTTATAACGTTATACCATATAACGTAATACGTTATAACGTTATACCATATAACGTAATACGAAATAATGTTATACCGTATAACGTATTACGATATAACGTTATAGCATATAACGTATTACGTTATAACATTATACCATATAACGTATTACGTTTTAACGTTATACCATATAACGTATTACGTTATAACGTTATACCATATAACGTATTACGTTATAACGTTATACCATATGACGTTATACTATGTAACGTATTACGTTATAACGTTGTACCATATAACGTATTACGTTATAACGTTATACCATATAACGTATCACGTTATAACGTTATACCATTTAACGTTATACTATATAACGTAATACGTTTTAACTTTATACTATATAACGTATTACTTTATAACGTTATAGCATATAACGTTATGCTATATAACGTAATACGTTTTAACGTTATACCATATCACGTATTACGTTATAACGTTATACCATATAACGTAATATGTTATAACGTTATACCATATAAAGCATTACGTTATAACGTTACACCATATAACGTATTACGTTATAACGTTATACCATATAACGTTATACTATATAACGTAATACGTTTTAACTTTATACCATATAACGTATTACGTTATAACGTAATAGCATATAACGTTATATTATATAACGTAATACGTTATAACGTTATACCATATAACGTATTACGTTATAACCTAATACCATATAACGTATTACGTTATAACGTTATACCATATAACGTATTTTGTTATAACGTTATACCATATAACGCTATACTACATAACGTAATACGTCATAACGTTATACCATATAACGTTTTGCTATATAACGTATTACGTTATAACGTTATACCATATGACGTTATACTATGTAACGTAATACGTTATAACGTTATACCATATAACGTAATACGTTATAACGTTATACCATATAAAGCATTACGTTATAACGTTATACCATATAACGTATTAAAGTATAACGTTGTACCATATATCGTATTACGTTTTAACGTTATACCATATAACGTATTACGTTATAACGTTATACCATATAACGTTATACTATATAACGTAATACGTTATAACCTTATACCATATAACGTATTACGTTATAACGTTATACCATATAACGTATTACGTTATAACGTTATACCATATAACGTATTACGTTATAACCTAATACCATATAACGTATTACGTTATAACGTTATACCATATAACGTATTTTGTTATAACGTTATACCATATAACGCTATACTACATAACGTAATACGTCATAACGTTATACCATATAACGTTTTGCTATATAACGTATTACGTTATAACGTTGTACCATATAACGTATTGCGTTATAACGTTGTACCATATAACGTATTACGTTATAACGTTACACCATATAACGTATTACGTTATAACGTTATACCATATAACGTTATACTATATAACGTAATACGTTTTAACTTTATACCATATAACGTATTACGTTATAACGTAATACCATATAAGGTTATATTATATAACGTAATACGTTATAACCTTATACCATATAACGTATTACGTTATAACGTTATACCATATAACGTATTACGTTATAACGTTATACCATATAACGTATTTTGTTATAACGTTATACCATATAACGCTATACTACATAACGTAATACGTCATAACGTTATACCATATAACGTTTTGCTATATAACGTATTACGTTATAACGTTATACCATATGACGTTATACTATGTAACGTAATACGTTATAACGTTATACCATATAACGTAATACGTTATAACGTTATACCATATAAAGCATTACGTTATAACGTTATACCATATAACGTATTAAAGTATAACGTTGTACCATATATCGTATTACGTTTTAACGTTATACCATATAACGTATTACGTTATAACGTTATACCATATAACGTTATACTATATAACGTAATACGTTATAACCTTATACCATATAACGTATTACGTTATAACGTTATACCATATAACGTATTACGTTATAACGTTATACCATATAACGTATTACGTTATAACCTAATACCATATAACGTATTACGTTATAACGTTATACCATATAACGTATTTTGTTATAACGTTATACCATATAACGCTATACTACATAACGTAATACGTCATAACGTTATACCATATAACGTTTTGCTATATAACGTATTACGTTATAACGTTGTACCATATAACGTATTGCGTTATAACGTTGTACCATATAACGTATTACGTTATAACGTTACACCATATAACGTATTACGTTATAACGTTATACCATATAACGTTATACTATATAACGTAATACGTTTTAACTTTATACCATATAACGTATTACGTTATAACGTAATACCATATAAGGTTATATTATATAACGTAATACGTTATAACCTTATACCATATAACGTATTACGTTATAACGTTATACCATATAACGTATTACGTTATAACGTTATACCATATAACGTATTACGTTATAACGTTATACCATATAACGTATTACGTTATAACGTAATACCATATAAGGTTATATTATATAACGTAATACGTTATAACGTTATACCATATAAAGTATTACGTTATAACGTTATACCATATAACGTATTACGTTATAACGTTATACCATATAACGTATTACGTTATAACGACATACCATATAACGTATTACGTTATAACGTTATACCATATAACGTATTACGTTATAACGTTATAGCATATAACGTTATACTATATAACGTAATACGTTTTAACTTTATACCATATAACGTATTACGTTATAACGACATACCATATAACGTATTACGTTATATCGTTATACCATATAACGTATTACGTTATAACGTCGTACCATATAACGTGTTACTTTATAATGTTATACCATATAACGTATTACGTTATAACGTTATACCATATAACGTATTACGTTATAACGACATACCATATAACGTATTACGTTATAACGTTATACCATATAACGTAATACTATATAACGTAATACGTTATAACGTTATACCATATAACGTAATACGTTATAACGTTATACCATATAAAGCATTACGTTATAACGCTCTACTACATAACGTAATACGTTATAACGTTATACCATATAATTCTAAACTACATAACGTAATACGTTATAACGTTATACCATATAACGTAATACGCTATAACGTTATAACATATAACGTTATATAATATAACGTAATATGTTTTAACGTTATACCATATAACGTATTACGTTATAACGTTATAGCATATAACGTTATACTATATAACGTAATACGTTTTAACTTTATACCATATAACGTATTACGTTATAACGACATACCATATAACGTATTACGTTATAACGTTATAGCATATAACGTTATACTATATAACGTAATACGTTTTAACTTTATACCATATAACGTATTACGTTATAACGTAATACCATATAAGGTTATATTATATAACGTAATACGTTATAACCTTATACCATATAACGTATTACGTTATAACGTTATACCATATAACGTATTACGTTATAACGTTATACCATATAACGTATTACGTTATAACGTTATACCATATAACGTATTACGTTATAACGTAATACCATATAAGGTTATATTATATAACGTAATACGTTATAACGTTATACCATATAACGTATTACGTTATAACGTTATACCATATAACGTGTAACGTTATAACGTTATACCATATAACGTATTACGTTATAACGTTATACCATATAACGTATTTTGTTATAACGTTATACCATATAACGTATCACGTTATAACGTTATACCATATAACGTTATACTATATAACGTAATACGTTTTAACTTTATACCATATAACGTATTACGTTATAACGTTATAGCATATAACGTTATGCTATATAACGTAATACGTTTTAACGTTATACCATATCACGTATTACGTTATAACGTTATACCATATAACGTATTACGTTATAACGTTATACCATATAACGTAATATGTTATAACGTTATACCATATAAAGCATTACGTTATAACGTTATACCATATAACGTATTACGTTATAACGTTATACCATATAACGTATTACGTTATAACGTTATACCAGGTAACGTATTACGTTATAACGACATACCATATAACGTATTATGTTATAACGTTATACCATATAACGTAATACGTTATAACGTTATACCATATAACGTATTACGTTATAACGTTTTAGCATATATCGTTATACTATATAACGTAATACGTTATAACGTTATACCATATAACGTAATACGTTGTAACGTTATACTATATAACGTAATACGTTATAACGTTATACCATATAACGCTATACTACATAACGTAATACGTCATAACGTTATACCATATAACGTTATGCAATATAACGTAATACGTTATAACGTTATACCATACAACGTATTACGTTATAACGTTATAGCATATAACGTTATACTATATAACGTAATACGTTTTAACGTTATACCAGATAACGTATTACGTTATAACGTTATACCATATAACGTAATACGTTGTAACGTTATACCATATAACGTATTACGTTACAACGTTTTAGCATATATCGTTATACTATATAACGTAATACTTTATAACGTTATACCATATAACGTAATACGTTATAACGTTATACCATATAACGTAATACGAAATAATGTTATACCGTATAACGTATTACGATATAACGTTATAGCATATAACGTATTACGTTATAACATTATACCATATAACGTATTACGTTTTAACGTTATACCATATAACGTATTACGTTATAACGTTATACCATATAACGTATTACGTTATAACGTTATACCATATGACGTTATACTATGTAACGTATTACGTTATAACGTTGTACCATATAACGTATTACGTTATAACGTTATACCATATAACGTATCACGTTATAACGTTATACCATTTAACGTTATACTATATAACGTAATACGTTTTAACTTTATACTATATAACGTATTACTTTATAACGTTATAGCATATAACTTTATACTACATAACGTAATACGTTATAACGTAATACCGTATAACGTTATGCTATATAACGTAATATGTTATAACGTTATACCATATAACGTTATGCTACATAACGTAATACGTTATCACGTTATACCATATAACGTAATACGTTATAACGTTATACCATATAACGTATTACGTTATAACGTTATACCATACAACGTTATGCTATATAACGTAATACGTTATAACGTTATACCATATAACGTTATGCTATATAACATAATACGTTATAGCGTTATACCATATAACGTTATGCTACATAACGTAATACGGTATCACGTTATACCATATAACGTATTACGTTATAACGTTATACCATATAACGCTATACAACATAACTTAATACGTTATAACGTTATACCATATAACGTATTATGTTATAACGTTATACCATATAACGTTATGCTATATAACGTAATACGTTATAACGTTATACCAAATAACGTATTACGTTATAACGTTATGCTATATAACGTATTACGTTATAACGTTATACAATATAACGTTATGCTATATAACGTAATACGTTATAACGTTATACCAGATAACGTATTACGTTATAACGTTATCCCATATAACTTTATACTACATAACGTAATACGTTACAACGTAATACCGTATAACGTTATGATATATAACACAATACGTTATAACGTTATACCATATAACGTTATACTGTATAACGCAATACATTATAACGTTATACCATATAACGTATTACGTTATAGCGTTATACCATATAACGCTATACAACATAACTTAATACGTTATAACGTTATACCACATAACGTATTACGTTATAACGTTATACCATATAACGTTATGCTATATAACGTAATACGTTATAACGTTATACCATATAACGTTATGCTATATAACGTAATACGTTATAACGTTATACCATATAACGTTTTGATATATAACGTAATACGTTATAACGATATACCATATAACGCTATGCTACATAACGTAATACGTTATCACGTTATACCATACAACGTATTACGTTATTACGTTATACCATACAACGTATTGCGTTATAACTTTATATCATATAACGCATTACGTTATAACGTTATACCACGTAACGTTATAATATATAATTTAATACGCAATAATGTTATACCATATAACGTTATAGTACATAACGTAATACGTTATAACGTTATACCATATGACGTTATACTATATAACGTAAAGCGTTATAACGCTATACCATAGAACGTATTACGTTATAGCGTTATCCCATATAACGTATTACGTTATAACGTTATACGACGTAACGTTATAATATGTAATCTAATACGCAATAATGTTATACCATATAACGTTATAGTACATAACGTAATACGTTATAACGTTATACCATATAACGTATTACGTTACAACGTTATACCATACAACGTATTACGTTATAACGTTATACCATATAACGTTATACTATATAACGTAATACTTTATAACGTTATACCATATAACGTATTACGTTATAACGTTAGACCAGATTACGTATTGCGTTTTAACGATATACCATATAACGTATTACGTTATTACGTTATACCATATAACGTATTACGTTATAACGTTATACCATATAACGTTTTGCTATATAACGTAATACGTTATAACGTTATACCATATAACGTTATGCTACATTACGTAATACGTTATCACGTTATACCATATAACGTAATACGTTATAACGTTATACCATATAACGAATTTCGTTATAACGTTATACCATATAACTTTATACTACATAACGTAATACGTTATAACGTAATACCATATAACGTTATGCTATATAACGTAATATGTTATAACGTTATACCATATAACGTTATGCTACATAACGTAATACGTTATCACGTTATACCATATAACGTAATACGTTATAACGTTATACCATATAACGTATTACGTTATAACGTTATACCATACAACGTTATGCTATATAACGTAATACGTTATAACGTTATACCATATAACGTTATGCTATATAACATAATACGTTATAGCGTTATACCATATATCGTTATGCTACATAACGTAATACGTTATCACGTTATACCATATAACGTATTACGTTATAACGTTATACCATATAACGCTATACAACATAACTTAATACGTTATAACGTTATACGATATAACGTATTACGTTATTACGTTATACCATATAACGTATTACGTTATAACGTTATACAAGATTATGTATTGCGTTTTAACTATATACCATATAACGTATTACGTTACTACGTTATACCATATAACGTATTGCGTTATAACGTTATACCATATAACGTATTACGTTATAACGTTATACCATATAACGTTTTGCTATATAACGTAATACGTTATAACGTTATACCATATAACGATATGCTACATAACGTAATACGTTATCACGTTATACCATATAACGTAATAAGTTATAACGTTATACCATATAACGAATTTCGTTATAACGTTATACCATATAACGAATTTCGTTATAACGTTATACCATATAACTTTATACTACATAACGTAATACGTTGTAACGTAATACCATATAACGTTATGCTATATAACGTAATATGTTATAACGTTATACCATTTTACGTTATGCTACATAACGTAATACGTTATCACGTTATACCATATAACGTAATACGTTATAACGTTATACCATATAACGTATTACGTTATAACGTTATACCATATAACGTATTACGTAATAACGTCATACCATATAACGTATTACGTTATAACGTTATACCATATAACGTTATGCTATATAACGTAATACGTTATAACGTTATACCATATAACTTTATACTACATAACGTAATACGTTATAACGTAATACCATATAACGTTATGCTATATAACGTAATACGTTATAACGTTATACCATATAACGTAATACGTTATAACGTTATACCATATAACGTTATGCTACATAACGTAATACGTTATCACGTTATACCATATAACGTAATACGTTATAACGTTATACCATATAACGTTATGCTACATAACGTAATACGTTATCACGTTATACGATATAACGTAATACGTTATAACGTTATACGATATAACGTAATACGTTATAACGTTATACCATACAACGTATTACGTTATAACGTTATACCATATAACGTATTACGTAATAACGTTATACCATATAACGTATTACGTTATAACGTTATACCATATAACGTTATGCTATATAACGTAATACGTTATAACGTTATACCAATTTACCTTATGCTACATAACGTAATACGTTTTCACGTTATACCATATAACGTAATACGTTATAACGTTATACCATATAACGTATTACGTTATAACGTTATACCATATAACGTATTACGTAATAACGTTATACCATATAACGTATTACGTTATAACGTTATACCATATAACGTTATGCTATATAACGTAATACGTTATAACGTTATACCATATAACGTTATGCTATATAACGTAATACGTTATAACGTTACACCATATAACGTTATGCTATATAACGTAATACGTTATAACGCTATACCATATAACGTTATGCTATATAACGTAATACGTTATAACGTTATACCATTTTACGTTATGCGACATAATGTAATACGTTATCACGTTATACCATATAACGTAATACGTTATAACGTTATACCATATAACGTATTACGTTATAACGTTATACGACGTAACGTTATAATATGTAATCTAATACGCAATAATGTTATACCATATAACGTTATAGTACATAACGTAATACGTTATAACGTTATACCATATAACGTATTACGTTACAACGTTATATCATACAACGTATTACGTTATAACGTTATACCATATAACGTTAAACTATATAACGTAATACTTTATAACGTTATACCATATAACGTATTACGTTATAACGTTATACCATATAACGCATTACGTTATAACGTTATACCATATAACGTTATGCTACATAACGTAATACGTTAAAAAGTTATACCATATAACGTATTACGTTATAACGTTATACCATATAACGTATTACGTTATAACGTTATTCCATATAACGTATTACGTTATAACGTTATACAATATAACGTTATGCTATATAACGTAATACGTTATAACGTTAAACCATATAATGTAATACGTTATAACGTTATACGATATAACGTATTACGTTATAACGTTATACCATATAACGTTTTGCTATATAACGTAATACGTTATAACGTTATACCATAGAACGTTATGCTATATAACGTAATACGTTATAACGTTATACCATATAACGTTATGCTACATAACGTAATACGTTTTAACTTTATACCATATAACGTATTACGTTATAACGACATACCATATAACGTATTACGTTATATCGTTATACCATATAACGTATTACGTTATAACGTCGTACCATATAACGTGTTACTTTATAATGTTATACCATATAACGTATTACGTTATAACGTTATACCATATAACGTATTACGTTTATAACGACATACCATATAACGTATTACGTTATAACGTTATACCATATAACGTAATACTATATAACGTAATACGTTATAACGTTATACCATATAACGTAATACGTTATAACGTTATACCATATAACGTATTACGTTATAACGTTATACCATATAACGTATTACGTTATAACGTTATACCATATAACGTATTACGTTATAACGTAATACCATATAGAGGTTATATTATATAACGTAATACGTTATAACGTTATACCATATAAAGTATTACGTTATAACGTTATACCACGTAACGTTATAATATGTAATCTAATACGCAATAATGTTATACCATATAACGTTATAGTACATAACGTAATACGTTATAACGTTATACCATATAACGTATTACGTTAGAACGTTATACTATACAACGTATTACGTTATAACGTTATACCACATAACGTTATGCTATATAACGTAATACGTTATAACGTTATACCATATAACGTTTTGCTATATAACGTAATACGTTATAACGTTATACCATATAACGTTATGCTACATTACGTAATATGGTATCACGTTATACCATATAACGTAATACGTTTATAACGTTATACCATATAACGAATTTCGTTATAACGTTATACCATATAACTTTATACTACATAACGTAATACGTTATAACGTAATACCGTATAACGTTATGCTATATAACGTAATATGTTATAACGTTATACCATATAACGTTATGCTACATAACGTAATACGTTATCACGTTATACCATATAACGTAATACGTTATAACGTTATACCATATAACGTATTACGTTATAACGTTATACCATACAACGTTATGCTATATAACGTAATACGTTATAACGTTATACCATATAACGTTATGCTATATAACATAATACGTTATAGCGTTATACCATATAACGTTATGCTACATAACGTAATACGTTATCACGTTATACCATATAACGTATTACGGTTATAACGTTATACCATATAACGCTATAACGTATTATGTTATATAGCATAACGTTATATGGTATAACGTTATAACGTATTACGTTATATAGCATAACGTTGTATGGTATAACGTTATAACGTAATACGTTATATGGTATAACGTTATAACGTATTACGTTATATGGTATAACGTGATAACGTATTACGTTATGTAGCATAACGTTATATGGTATAACGTTATAACATATTACGTTATATAGCATAACGTTATACGGTATTACGTTATAACGTATTACGTTATGTAGTATAAAGTTATATGGTATAACGTTATAACGAAATTCGTTATATGGTATAACGTTATAACGTATTACGTTATATGGTATAACGTGATACCATATTACGTAATGTAGCATAACGTTATATGGTATAACGTTATAACGTATTACGTTATATAGCAAAACGTTATATGGTATAACGTTATAACGTATTACGTTATATAGCATAACGTTATGTGGTATAACGTTATAACGTAATACGTTGTATAGTATAACGTTCTAACGTAATACGTTATATGGTATAACGTTATAACGTATTACGTTATGTACTATAACGTTATATGGTATAACATTATTGCGTATTAGATTACATATTATAACGTTACGTGGGTATAACGTTATAACGTAATACTTTATATGGTATAACGTTATAACGTATTACGTTATATAATATAACCTTATATGGTATTACGTTATAACGTAATACGTTATATGGTATAACGTTATAACGTAATACGTTATATGGTATAACGTTATAACGTAATACGTTATATGGTATAACGTTATAACGTATTACGTTATATGGTATAACGTTATAACGTATTACGTTATATAGTATTACGTTATATGGTATAACGTTATAACGTAATACGTTTATATGGTATGTCGTTATAACGTAATACGTTATATGGTATAACGTTATAACGTAATACGTTATATGGTATAACATTATAAAGTAACACGTTATATGGTACGACGTTATAACGTAATACGTTATATGGTATAACGATATAACGTAATACGTTATATGGTATGTCGTTATAACGTAATACGTTATATGGTATAAAGTTAAAACGTATTACGTTATGTAGCATAACGTTATATGGTATAACGTTATAACGTATTACGTTATATAGCATAACGTTATATGGTATAACGTTTATAACGTATTACGTTATATAGCAAAACGTTATATGGTATAACGTTATAACGGTAATACGTTATATCGTATAACGTTATAACGTATTACATTATATGGGTTTAACGTTATAACGTATTACGTTATATAGCATAACGTTATATTGTATAACGTTATAACGTAATACGTTATATGGAATAACGTTATAACGTAATACGTTATATGGTATAACGTTATAACGTAATACGTTATATGGTATAACTTTTTAACGTATTACGTTATGTAGCATAACGTTATATGGTATAACGTTATAACGTAATGCGTTATATGGTATAACGTTATAACGTAATACGTTATATGGTATAACGTTATAAAGTATTACGTTATATAGTTTAACGTTATATGGTATAACGTTATAACGTAATACGTTGTATGATATAACGTTGTAACGTAATACGTTATATGGTATAACGTTATAACGTATTACGTTATGTACTATAACGTTATATGGTATAACATTATTGCGTATTAGATTACATATTATAACGTTACGTCGTATAACGTTATAACGTAATACGTTATATGGTATAACGTTATAACGTATTACGTTATATGGTATAACGTGATAACGTATTACATTATGTCGCATAACGTAAAATGGTATAACGTTATAACGTATTACGTTATATAGCATAACGTTATATGGTATAGCGTTATAACGTATTACGTTATATAGCATAACGTTATATGGTGTAACGTTATAACGTATTACGTTATATAGCATAACGTTATATGGTATAACGTTATAACGTATTACGTTATATAGCATAACGTTATATGGTATAACGTTATAACGTAATACGTTATATGGTATAACGTTATTACGTAATACGTTATATGGTATAACGTTATAACGTAATACGTTATATGGTATAACGTTATAACGTATTACGTTATATGGTATAACGTGAAAACGTATTACGTTATGTAGCATAAGGTAAATTGGTATAACGTTATAACGTATTACGTTATATAGCATAACGTTATATGGTATAACGTTATAACGTAATACGTTATATGGTATAACGTTATTACGTAATACGTTATATGGGTATAACGTTATAACGTAATACGTTGTATGGTATAACGTTATAACGTATTACGTTATATCGTATAACGTTATAACGTATTACGTTTATATCGTATAACGTGATAACGTATTACGTTATGTAGCATAACGTTATATGGTATAACGTTATAACGTATTACGTTATATGGTATAACGTGATAACGTATTACGTTATGTAGCATAACGTTATATGGTATAACGTTATAACGTATTACGTTATATGGTATAACGTTATAACGTATTACGTTATATAGCATAACGTTATATGGTATTACGTTATAACGTATTACGTTATGTAGTATAAAGTTATATGGTATAACGTTATAACGTATTACGTTATATAGCATAACGTTATATGGGTATAACGTTATAACGTAATACGTTATATGGTATGACGTTATTACGGTAATACGTTATATGGTATAACGTTATAACGTAATACGTTATATGGTATAACGTTATAACGTATTACGTTATATGGTATAACGTGATAACGTATTACGTTATGTAGCATAACGTAAAAATGGTATAACGTTATAACATATTACGTTATATAGCATAACGTTATATGGTATTACGTTACAACGTATTACGTTATGTAGTATAAAGTTATATGGGTATAACGTTATAACGAAATTCGTTATATGGTATAACGTTATAACGAAATTCGTTATATGGTATAACGTTATAACTTATTACGTTATATGGTATAACGTGATAACGTATTACGTTATGTAGCATATCGTTATATGGTATAACGTTATAACGTATTACGTTATATAGCAAAACGTTATATTGGTATAACGTTATAACGTAATACGTTATATGGTATAACGTTATAACGCAATACGTTATATGGTATAACGTAGTAACGTAATACGTTATATGGTATATAGTTAAAACGCAATACATAATCTTGTATAACGTTATAACGTAATACGTTATATGGGTATAACGTAATAACGTAATACGTGATATCGTATAACGTTATAACGTATTAAGTTATGTTGTATAGCGGTTATATGGTATAACGTTATAACGTAATACGTTATATGGTATAACGTGATAACGTATTACGGTTATGGTAGCATAACGATATATGGTATAACGCTATAACGTATTATGTTATATAGCATAACGTTATATGGTATAACGTTATAACGGATTACGTTATATAGCATAACGTGTTGGTATGGTATAACGTTATAACGTAATACGTTATATGGTATAACGTTATAACGTATTACGTTATATGGTATAACGTGATAACGTATTACGTTATGTAGCATAACGTTATATGGGTATAACGTTATAACATATTACGTTATATAGCATAACGTTATATGGTATTACGTTATAACGTATTACGTTATGTAGTATAAAGTTATATGGTATAACGTTATAACGAAATTCGTTATATGGGTATAACGTTATAACGTATTACGTTATATGGTATAACGTGATAACGTATTACGTAATGTAGCATAACGTTATATGGTATAACGTTATAACGTATTACGTTATATAGCAAAACGTTATATGGTATAACGTTATAACGTAATACGTTATATGGTATAACGTAATAACGTAATACGTTATATGGTATATCGTTAAAACGCAATACGTAATCTGGGTCTAACGTTATAACGTAATACGGTTATATGGTATAACGTTATAAAGTATTACGTTATATAGTATAACGTTATATGGTATAACGTTATAACGTAATACGTTGTATGGTATAACGTTGTAACGTAATACGTTATATGGTATAACGTTATAACGTATTACGTTATGTACGATAACGTTATATGGTATAACATTATTGCGTATTAGATTACATATTATAACGTTACGTCGTATAACGTTATAACGTAATACGTTATATGGGATAACGCTATAACGTAATACGTTCTATGGTATAGCGTTATAACGCTTTACGTTATATAGTATAACGTCATATGTAGAACGTTATAACGTATTACGTTATGTACTATGAACGTTATATGGTATAACATTATTGCGTATTAAATTATATATTATAACGTTACGTGGTATAACGTTATAACGTAATGCGTTATATGATATAAAGTTATAACGCAATACGTTGTATGGTATAACGTAATAACGTAATACGTTGTATGGTATAACGTGATAACGTATTACGTTATGTAGCATAGCGTTATATGGTATATCGTTATAACGTATTACGTTATATATCAAAACGTTATATGGTATAACGGTATAACGTATTACGTTATATAGCAGAACGTTATATGGTATAACGTTAGAACGTATTACGTTTATAGCATAACGTTATATGGTATAACGTTATAACGTAATACGTTATGTGGTATAACGTTATAACGTATTAAGTTATGTTGTATAGCGTTATATGGTATAACGCTATAACGTAATACGTTATATGGTATAACGTTATAATGTATTGCGTTATACAGTATAACGTTATATGGTATAACGTTATAACGTATTGTGTTATATATCATAACGTTATACGGTATTACGTTGTAACGTATTACGTATGTAGTATAAAGTTATATGGGATAACGTTATAACGTAATACGTTATCTGGTATAACGTTATAACGTATTACGTTATATAGCATAACGTTATATTGTATAACGTTATAACGTAATACGTTATATAGCATAACGTTATAACGTAATACGTTATTTGGTATAACGTTATAACGTATTACGTTATATAGCATAACGTTATATGGTATAACGTTATAACATAATACGTTATATGGTATAACGTTATAACGTATTAAGTTATGTTGTATAGCGTTATATGGTATAACGTTATAACGTAATACGTTATATGGTATAACGTGATACCGTATTACGTTATGTAGCATAACGTTATATGGTATAACGCTATAACGTATTATGTTATATAGCATAACGTTATATGGTATAACGTTATAACGTATTACGTTATATAGCATAACGTTGTATGGTATAACGTTATAACGTAATACGTTTATATGGTATAACGTTATAACGTATTACGTTATATGGTATAACGTGATAACGTATTACGTTATGTAGCATAACGTTATATGGTATAACGTTATAACATATTACGTTATATAGCATAACGTTATACGGTATTACGTTATAACGTATTACGTTATGTAGTATAAAGTTATATGCTATAACGTTATAAAGTAATACGTTATATAGTATAAAGTTAAAACGTATTACGTTATATAGTATAACGTTAAATGGTATAACGTTATAACGTGATACGTTATATGGTATAACGTTATAACGTAATACGTTATATGGTACAACGTTATAACGTAATACGTTACATAGTATAACGTCATATGGTATAACGTTATAACGTAATACGTTATATGGTATAACGTTATAACGTAATACGTTATATGGTATAACGTTAAAACGTAATACGTTATATGGTATAATGTTATAACGTAATACGTTATATGCTATAACGTTATATCGTAATACGTTATACGGTATAACATTATTTCGTATTACGTTATATGGTATAACGTTATAACGTATTACGTTATATGGTATAACGTTATAAAGTATTACGTTATATAGTATAACGATATATGCTAAAACGTTGTAACGTAATACGTTATATGGTATAACGTTACAACGTATTACGTTATATGGTATAACGTTATAACGTAATACGTTATCTGGTATAACGTTAAAACGTATTACGTTATATAGTATAACGTTATATGCTATAACGTTATAACGTAATACGTTGTATGGTAGTAACGTTATAACGTATTACGTTTATATTGCATAACGTTATATGGTATAACGTTATGACGTATTACGTTATGTAGTATAGCGTTATATGGTATAACGTTATAACGTATTACGTTATATAGTATAGACGTTACAACGTATTACGTTATATGGTATAACGTTATAACGTATTACGTTATATAGTATAACGATATATGCTAAAACGTTATAACGTAATACGTTATATGGTATAACGTTATAACGTATTACGTTATATGGTATAACGTTATAACATAATACGTTATATGGTATGTCGTTATAACGTAATACGTTACCTGGTATAACGTTATAACGTAATACGTTATATGGTATAACGTTATAACGTAATACGTTATATGGTATAACGTTATAACGTAATGCTTTATATGGTATAACGTTTATAACATATTACGTTATATGGTATAACGTTATAACGTAATACGTTATATGGTATAACGTTATAACGTAATACGTGATATGG